>NC_034613.1:950920-976418 GCF_900095145.1 Mus pahari | reverse complement strand
GGCCATCATTGGGAAGAGAGACCCCTTGGTCTTGTAAACTTTATATGACCCAGCACAGGGAAATGCCAGGGCCAAGAAGTGGGAGTGGGTGGGTAGGGGAGCAGGGGTGGGGGTGGGGTATAGGGAACTTTCGGGATAGCATTTGAAATGTAAGTAAAGAAAATAATAATAAATAATAGCTAGAGGAGTGGTTGAGTCCTTATTAAAAGTAGGTTGCAAAAAATGTATGCCTACATAACACCATTCATAATAAAAGTCCTGGGAGAGAATCTGTATACAAGGGATATATCTCAACCCAATAAAGGAAGTTCACAGCAAGCCCAGAGCCAACATCAGCTTAAATGGAGAGAAACTCAAAGCAATTTCTCTAAAATCAGAAATAAGACACTGTTGTCAACTCTCTATATCTATTCAAAATAGTACTTAAAGTTTTAGCTAGAGCAATAAGATAACTGAAGGAGATCAAGGGGACACAAATTGGAAAGGAAGGAGTCAAAAAATCTTTATTTGCAGAGATATGATAGTATACATACATGACCCCAAAAATTCTATGAGAACTCCTACAACTGATAAAACACTTTCAGCAAAGTAGCTGGATACAAACTCACAGAAAAAATTCTACCCCTCCTATATACAAATAACAAATTGACTGAGAAAGAAATCAAAGAAATAGTATGTCACAATAACCTCAAATAACACCCTATCAAAAGCAATTGCAGATTCAATGCAACCCCCAGCAAAATTTCAACACAATACTTTACAGACCTTGAAAGAATGACACTCAAGTTCCTGTGGCACAAAAACAGACAAATTGATCAATGGAATTGAATCAAAGACCCAGATACAAATTCACACACCTATGAACACCTGAGTTTTGAAGAATAAACCAAAAAGACACACTGGTAAAAGACAAAGAGCATCTTGGACAAATGGTGCTGGTCAAACTGTATGGACCTGTGCAGAGAAATGCAAATAGACTTATTTTATCACCCTTCACAAAACTCAACTCCAAATGGATCAAAGAACTCAACATAAAACCAGATACACTGAACCTGATTGAACAGAAAGTGGGGAATAGTCCTGAACTCATTGGCACGGGAACACATGGATTTCCCTTGTAGGGGGATATAGAATACATTTTAGAGATGAACTGGGTGGTAGATGCATTGGAAATAGAAGGGAAAGTAGACAGGGAGAGAAAGCTTAAACTGAGGGGCATTTTAGGGTTGGTGTGGAAACCTAGTGCAATGGAAACTTCCTAAAATATAATAAGAAGTTAACCCTAATAAAGTCTCCAAATAAAGGGGACGATGCAGTCCTAATTGGCCATATCTTGTCACAAAGGAAGCTTCCAGCACCTGGACTAAATTACAACAATGGCCAAATTACAAATAGCCAAGGGTGGTCCCATAGAAATCTCAAACAACCCAGGCTGTTGCCAAGACCACATGTTAGTCCCCACAAGCCGACAGCAAGGCCCCACTGCTGAAGACCACGCTCACACAACTCATTGAACAGTGAGAGACTGAACTGCTGCCTCCATAGAACCTTCACCCTAATATAGTGGTTTTGGTACAGGAAGGGATTCCACATACTATCAAAAGGGTAACATAAACAACAACCCAGCCACAAGATCACTGCTCTACAATGCTGTCCTGCCTCCAAAACATGCTGGGGCAATGGTGGCACAAAGCTTATAGGAGGAACCAACCAAAGACTGATTTGACATAAGGCCCACTCCATGAGATGGAACCTTGCTAGTCCCTTACTTCTCTATCAAAACCTCCTTCCTACCACACTCCTTCAATGGTGCAGATGAAACCAAGGCTTGGTGGTTTGTGTTCTACCATTGACTTCCGGCCCTCATTCCCATTGTATCTTTTTCTTATAGCTAGCTTCTCTTCTCAGTCCACTATCTACAAATTAGGATTTACTCCTTGTCTTCCTTTTCTGTCATTCTACTGGGATTGTGATGGTTTGTGTATGCTCAGCCCAGAGAGTGGCACTATTAGAAGATGTGTTCCTGTTGGAATAGTTGTGGCCTTGTTGGAGTAGGTGTGTCACTCTGGGTGTGGGCTTTAAGACCCTCATCCTAGCTGCCTGGAATCCAGAAGATAGTAGCCTTCAGATAAAGATGTATGACTCTCAGTTCCTCCTACACCATGCCTGGCCTGCCTGGATGCTGCCATGTTCCTGCCTTGATGATAATGGACTGAATCTCTGAACCTGTAAGTCAGCCACAATTAAATGTTGTCCTTTATAAGACTTGCCTTGATCACAATGTCTGTTCACAGCAGTAAAACCCTGAGACAGGGATTTACCTTTGTTTTGCCCCAAGTGTATATAACTCCCTGAAGTTCTAGCTTCTATCGTTCCCCTGTCTAATCCATTTTGTGTTCTGTATGTGAGAGCATGTGTGTACATGTCTGGACACACTTGACATACATATGTTCAAGTGTAGAGGAGGTCATGAGGTACCAACATGTATTGCTCCCTAACTTATTTTGTGAGACAGGGTCTCTCACTCAACCTAGACATTGCAATCTTAGCTATGCTAATTGGCCAATTAACTCCTGGAACCCACCTGCCTCTGCACCTCCATTGCCTCAGTCCTGGATTTAAAGGAATACACTGCCATGGTAGGCTTTTTATGTGGGTGCTGGCGATGCAAATTCAGGTTCCCATGTTCATTAGCAAGTTTTACCCACTAAGCCATCTCCCCTGCTTCTCTGTTCTTTATTTCTAAAGTATACAACTGAACAACTCTTTCCAATCCTCTTTCCATTGAAATGTTATCATAGTATAAACCTTCACTCCTTGCCCTGGCACTGAAACCTCTGCCATTATACCTACTTCACCTCTCTGGCTACATTTCTTGTGTCCACATTCCTAAATGTTGTCCAGCCACATTTCATTGTATTTCAAGAAATTCTCTTGTCTTAGCTTTTTTTTTTTTTAAATATCAGTTTCCTTGTTCAGGACTCCATGCTAGCCCAAACCCTTGCCACTAATTAAGTCCCATTTATCTCTCAAGGTCAGTCTCAAGTCTCTTTATTAATTCTTCCCAGAAGGCTCTAGATGCTTATCCTTTCCTCTTCCGCACTCCTATATACTACTTTATTATTTGTTTTATCTGAGAACTAACTGTCACTACTAGCATCATGTCTCCTAACTACCTAAAAACTCACTGGGTCAGGAAGTAGGATTCTACTTTTTTTTTCAACACATTTGGCAACATTAACTAAACATCTAGGAGTCTATCTATTGAGTAGTTTCCAACAGATTATTCAATTACTTTGTCAGTACTCTAATATGTCACTAAACACAGGATTGATCTTTTGTCACCACAAATGTCATGCCCTACTGGTGACAGAAGATAGAAAAGATTGTTATACATATAAGGTACATGAAAAAGGAAAGTATTTGTAAGCTTCAAGCAAGACGAAGTGCTAAGGTTCTCGTAGTGAGGGCTTTGTCCAGCAGCTGGAAGTGTTCTTTAATGTATTTAGGTCCTTGAGGCAATTCTACAGAGGTTTGGATTTGGTCCTCATCCAATTCTTCCAAAAGAGTAAACAGGCACATTATTCTTTTCTTTTTTAGCATGTGCTGGGTTGTTAATAGCCAGGTGTTTAATTCACTGGAGTGAATAATGACACATCTATTTTCTGACAATTTTCTCTAGGATTTCTGCATTCCTAGGCTAATAATTACAATTCAAAATATCCCATGTGACCGTTTGTGAAACTGAAAATATTATGTGGTCTGGAAGAAGCATTCCAGTTTCAATAGAAGTAAGCCAAGAGAAAGGTATTGCTCCTCGAAGATAAGAACAGCAGAGCAGTAAAGAATGACCAACTCTTTGTTGCTGCCTCTAATGTTGGCTTCATTGCCAGGGTGGGGATATATTACTCCATGAGGAAAAGAAGAAGAAAAGAGCAAAGCAGTTAAATACTAGATGCTAATTCATGTGAAAACCCATTGTATGCTATGGGGAGAACCCTCAATTGAGCAATATCTTGCAAGCCTGTAAGAGGGCTTCATGATATGCTGGAGGCTCCAGTTTAGTCACATTGGCATGCTACCTCCATCAGAGTCATAAATAGTCAAATGTATAGTTATGACATAGAGTGGTCAGAAGCCTGAAAAATCCTAGGAATATGATGAAAGATGGATCTTCTCAAGGACGTTATTTTTTATTTCTAAGCCTCATTATTACTGTGTACCCTGCTCCAGCCTAAATGCACAAAATAATCTTCTATTGTTCATTAGTATAAGATTCTTTTTGTGATATTTTTCTTCTGGAGTTTTTTTAATTATATTGTGTGACATCAAGGTCTTTAAAGACTGTATTTATTCACTTGCTCCTTTACCTCCAAGACTTTCACAGAAGAATTTTGTTTTAGGATGAACTCTGTATCATTCTAAGTCAAAACTGACTTCAAGATTTCCCTTAGATTTCCATATTCTTTCAAAAATATTTATCTAGATCACTGTGAAGTACACATTTTTCTAAATAAATAAATGACATGATCCTTTCCATCTTGCAAATTATATAGATTATAATTGTGACAGATTTACAGAAGAGCCGGTTGAGGCCAGATCTCACAGTCTGAATAGTAGCACTGAGTGTTTTAGAGACAGTAAAGGAGAAAGGAACCCTGATGAGCTGTGGGTAGGCTGTTCTTGTCCTTTCTTTCTAAATTTCTTTTGTAATGGATAGAAAACAGAGGCAGACTTGTATATATAGTCGTTAATGACATAAGCCTAGGGATTACAGAGCCTGGGTCCAAATTCTCTTTTGTTTTGTTTGGTTTTCAAGAGAGTGCTTATTTCTCCTTGATCTGATTCCTTCCTCTTTCTCAGCCTCAATTTCCTTTAAGTGTTATTATTGTTATTCTGAATGCAGGAATTTAAACTGCTGATCACAACTTTCTTAACATCATGGATGTCAAAGTTAGCTGCACAAAAACATCCTGTGCATTTCATTTGTTGGATATACCATGACATATCTGCCAGATGTGTACAGAAGAGTCTAAGCAACATGGTTACCAAGGGCTGAGCCTAAGTGAATTTTTCCTATTTGTGAGGAGTTCTAAACAAGTTTCTAAATGGTATCTCTATGTACATCCTGGCTGGATAGTCTCTGCTTCTATTTTACTAGTTCTTTGAGCTGACTTCCCAATGTAGTCACTATGTATTTTCTCATGAGAGTTGTGCATGTTTGCTACCATTTGCCTTACCTGACGGATTTCTCCTTGTTGGACAGTTTTTATGATGTTAATCCATTCTTCCATGTCTTGCCGAGTGGGTGCAACTAGAGACACTTTTCGATGTGGTGTGATAACCTAAAGAAAACATCCTATTATTAGTTGATTTTCACCAACAAAGCCCCCTGCCCCAAATCTGCAAATTCTCTATGAAATTAGACATAGGTACCAAGCATATTCCAAGCCACTTCTTGAATATGACATAAGTTTTCAGGGCTACCTAGCTGCTTCAATAATTATTCAAAACAATAATAACTATAATAGTAATGCTTAAGATTTTAATGCCACTTCATGGGTACCAAAAACTATTCCAATGTACTTTTAGGCATATTACTTCAATCAAACTTTGTTACAGCCCCATGAGATGGGCAGTGTAATTGTTCCCATTTCATAGCCAGGAAAACTGAGACAAGGACAGCTAAGTGATTTTCCAGAATTACCCAGCATTAAAAAAACAAAAAAAAACAAAAAAAAAAAAAAAAAAAAAAACAAGAGTAAATTTTCCCGCTCTTGAATCCACACTCTTAAGCATTCGGCTACATGCCATCTATTTCTAACATGAACTTGCCTAACATTTTTACTTGCTCACTGCTGGTCTATGTGAAGTGGGGAAAGTGCTCAACAGGGGGCTTCTCTTGCGGTGTGTGGGCAAAACAACATGTAAAGAAATCCAGTTTCTTTCTTTATCATAGACAGGGCTAAATGGAAGGGAAGTTTACAGTAGTCGCTCTTAATCCTTTGCAATGATGCCAGAACCCAGCCAGGAATAGTATCAAAGCCAATCTGAATGTCTTATTTGTATGTTTGTTGTTTGGTTTGCTTGTTTGTTTATTATTGGCTACGTGTGTATATGACATTTCTATACACATGTATGAATGTGAGTGTAGGTGTGCATGTGACAAAGACCATGTGGGAAGGCCAATTGTTAGGTGTTGATTCTCTCCTTCCTTGATTGGATCCCGGGATTGAGTTCTGGTGGTTGAGCTTGCACCACGGTAAACTCCTTTGCCTGATGAGTCATCTCACTGGCTCAGTATTGAAGGTCTTAATGATGTAGACCATGAGCAGACCTTTGACTTTTCCCAGATAATAAGAGAAAACAAGATTGGCTAGGATGTCAGTCATTGCTTCAATGGCCCTGCTTGTTTTGCTGATGAATGCCACAAATGGAAGCTAGTGCTAATCAGACTACCATGTAATTTCTATCTCCTTTTGCATGTAGCACTTGATTGTGTGATAGATAGGCATAGGAACTTGTTGGGAACATGACTACAGTCACTCCTTCATTTCACATCTATTCTTAGCTAATCTGTTGTACAGTGGCCCTGAGCTTTCATTAAGATAAGGGATATCATAGCCTCAAGAAGAAACCTGATATAACTGACTGATGAGGCTGGGGAAGACAATTTCAGGAGAGGTGAGATGGAAGTCTTTGGAACTAGTGGACTTGATACTTTTCAGTGACTATTTTGGTTTAGATTTACACGCGTGACCAAAGCTGCACAATATTCCAGGCTCACAAAGCCCTGAACACTCCCTCTGTTTTCTTAGAAGTGCTCTCATCTGGAACCTCACTGTGGGCTAGATCTCACTGAGGACTACCTATAGCAACAAAGGAAATGATGCCACGGTCTTTGTGATTCTACATTTTCCTATGACTTACCCGTGTCTTGTAATCCTTTTCAACAATACTTCTATATTACATTTACCAAGAGGACTCGCTGAATGCTATAATAGTCAAAGGCCCCTTGTCCCCTGAAGTCAGCTTGGCTTTTAGCAGCCTATTAATAGGGAACATGGTTAGTACTCACTGTCCTGTCTATCACTAGGCTAGTGGAAATTTGTATGAATAATAACTTTACAATCAAAGAAGACTCCATAAACCTGATGACCCCCACAAAATGGACCAAGCAGCTATAACCACCCTTCTTCTCAGCCAGTCCCATGCATGCACATTTACATATTTTCACTCTTACTTACACAAAACCCGTGGCAAAGATTTCTGCAGCTGCTTTCTGCCAAGACAACTTGAGACAGATCAATTGTTTCGAAGTGTGCAAACTGGAAAGACATAGGGAAAGAATGATAAGAAGCCATTGGATTCATTGCACAAATAGACAATGAAATGTATATATACATACACACACACTTACAAACATTTTTGGCAGTTATGATCCAACCATTATTGTCTTAAGAGCTAGGATTTATATAATAACAAGATTTTTGTAGACATAGCATGCAAAGCACTAAATTAAAATACAACTTTCCTACAACTTTTGCATGGGTTTGTAATAAGTCATAGGCTGGTCAGTTGAGACCTATCCAAATATTAATTTAAGAATAGATAAGCTAACAAAATATAGCCTACCTAGAGAACTTGTAGTATAAATTGTTATTAAATTTATTGAGTTAGCAGCCTTTGACTATCTTGCCTGTTACATCCAGTTTGGAGCCTGAATCTCGTGGTATAAGTGATGTGGTAGTTGTTGCCCAGGTACCAGCTGGAAATCAGTACTATCAGGAGGACAAGGCTGTTTGATCACTATGTAACTTGTGCTGTCATACAAGACTCTATGTTCAAAATAGCCCAGGACTTGGTCTAATGCTTTGTTATTGTCATCTTTAAAATCCTGATCATTTGATCTTTGGGCTTGGGTTTTGTAAATAAAGCCCAACAAGACTATGGACTGTACACATGAGCATAGGAGACATGTATCAGCTGCATGTCCACCCCGTGTCTTGGCATACTAATTGCAATTGTCATAGGCATGAGCTTAGAATTCTAGTGGAGCCCATCATAGTAATAATGCAAGTACAAAGTGTGATATGTGTACGACTGAGCAGACGGGGATACTGACAGTACACGCAGTTTGCTGGGGTCAGAACTTGCTACAAACATGAAGAAAAACCAGTGTTTTTCTAGGAAACAAGCAACCAGGGAGCCCTGTTCTATTTATTCTTATTCAAGTTCTTATCCTCAGATTATGCAACCATTTATGTTGAAAAGGATGACACTGAAGGAAAAGGAAAGTCCAGGAAAACTACAAGGAAAAGGAAAGTCCAGAAAGGCTACTGTCCCTTTCCAGAAAGTGTAGGGAAAATATGAAAATATAAAAACGTGAAGAAAGAAGAGCTAGCTTTGTATTCTGCTGAAAACAAAGTACACATGCATGTATGAGCTACTACCATAAATTATATAATGATGGTTGTTCTTTCTATAAGTTAAATGCTCTTATATTTACCTTTAAAATTGGAGTGGTAGAAAAGAAAATTAAATGGCAAATCTCATGCTATTTTTTCTTTTAAAATAACATTAAATATCAAATTAAAACACCATAAATCCATACTCCATACTTTACTATAAATATGAAACATTTTATGTTATTACCATTTGTGGAGTTTTTCCTGGTTTTTGAATAAAGTGTCCTATTCTTTCATTTTGCACTGGGCCTGACGAATTTGGTAGGAACCTCTGGATCCAGAAACTAACCAGGGAATCCATGCAAAGGAAGATATAGGAAAGGGGAAAGGAAAATACTACCACCTATTTGTGCAAGGGGATTAGTTAAAAGAAGAATAGACAGTTTTAACTTCTCCTCTAATGGTGGCCTCCTCTGCATCCACCCATTTCTTGGCACCCACCCATATCGCAGATGAAAGGGTTCCATAATTACCGAAGGATGGTGTGCAAAGTGGAGCTTCTGTCCTTGAACCAGACAGTATCTAAGCTTCCATCTTCTGAAGGAGTTACAGTTCTTCAGCAGGGGTCCTTCCTTCAGTATTTTCTGAAAGACAGAAGCAGAGCAGTAGGTTGGTTAAATGAACGTGTGAGGCCATTGACTTGTTCTCTCGGGTGAGAAAATGACCTATCTGGAAAAGTCTATCTCTCCTACATGGCTGATGAATACTAGCCTGTAGGCCAGGCAAGAAAACATGGAAATTAGTTCCACCAGGAAAGGCACTGGGTTCCTTTCTATAAAACACTCATAATGATACATCCTTCGATTTTCTTAGGATATATTGCTCAAAAGCTCTGGAAAACATTTCCATTTGTGGTCAGGGTAGAGAGAAAAGCAGGTATGTATGAAGAGAAAAAGACAATCCTGAGAAAGAACGGGTAGCAGTGGAAAAGGCTAATAGGTTCAATAAAAGCTGATTTTCCTAAACTATTCAGAGATAGAACCTTCTAATCAGCTCTTTTAGGAGATTCTTCTTAGAATATCAGGTTGGATTATGTCTCTCCACTGCTCACAAGCCTCCAATAGCTTCCTAATATTTTTAGAACCAAATATAAATTCCTTATCAAGGCCTTCAGGGGATTCATGAACTGGTGACGGAGCAAGCATAAAAAGGACTCCAAAAGACAATGACCTTCCGATTGCTTTCTTTATTTAGCACATGGTCTGGCCAAAGATTTTCCAGTTATTGCTCAACACACAGATCCTACCGGATACAGAGATCACTTATCATTTTTGCCATGGAAGCCATACTTGGTTATGCTATAGACAACAAACAAACATAAAGACTGCCATAAGTACTCATACACTCACTACTCTGGAACCAAACCTATACTTAAATTCACCAAATCAACTCCCTCTTTTTACTGTAAAGTCTCTGTCATCTAATTTACTATTAAATGGCTTTAATTGCAAATTAGAATTTACTACTAAATGGCTAATGAAGTGTTTTATTTAGGCTAACTAGTGCATCTTAAAAGTTTAAGTTAATTGATAGTGTTTAAAAGGCTTGTGATTCCAGAAAAATGCAGTTGTTTCTTTTATTTACTTATTTTTAAGGCAGAATGGCTAGCAAAAGTAGGCCTATGTACTTGTATAGCAACACTTAGCTAGAACCCTGTAGCAGCCGCCACCTTCAGATGGAATATCTGACTACACCAAACAATTGAATTTGAGACTCTAAGTGCGTATTGGCAGGGTACATTGCTCAGTAGCACAGTGTTTGTATCACATGCACAAGTCTGTATGCTCAATCCCCAGCATCACAATCAATTCATTAATAGAAAAAAACATAGCAAAAAATGGGGGGGGGTTATAAGAATAAAGTATAACGACATATATGAGTGGAAATATCATAATGAAGTTCATTACTTCTATATGTTAATTTAAAATATTAATAAAGGCCAATTGTCCTGGCAACTGGAAATGGGCCACTAGGGGAGCAGATGTATTAAGGGGGAGGAGGTGGGAAATGAAAGTAGAGCTGGGGAACACAGGGAATGAAGGGGCTTCAAGCAGCAAGTGGGCAGAGGATAGGAAAATGATGGGGTTGTAGAAGGCTAAACCAAAATGGAGATACAGAAATGCTATACAGAAATCCATGCTCTTCAAACCCAAGCAAAAGTTGCAGTTAATAGAAGTAGAGCAGTTAGTAGAATGTAGGCAGCATGAAAGGAGAGGGGAGATTTCCTAAGGTTCAAGGTTGAAGTGTGGACAGAGACCTTGGTTATAGGAGACAGCACAGGTGGATTATCCAAACTACGGATATGTGTAAAAACTTTATAGAAATTCACTAGTTTGTAAGTTAATTAAATACACAATATATATATTAAAAAGGGAGATCAAGCAGGAAGTATCCTGCAGGGGTTGACAATGATGCTCCTACAAGACCTGGGTTACTAAAAGAAAACTTGGTGGTTGACCACCATAAATTGTCAGGAAGATCATTCACTTTGGATGCAGGATACAGAGAAATCAACCTTAAGGGACCAGGAAACACACACTCGCTCACTACTTTCAAGTTTAGATTGTGTAAGATGGACTAATAAAAACTGCTGGGGAGAAAAAGACATCAACTGTCTAATCTAGCCTTCTGCAAGCTGTTATTCTGACCTGCATGGCAAGATATGTTCATTGGTGCACTAGTAGCATTAAGGTCACAAAATGAATGAGCCACTTTTTGATTGGACTTAAGGCCTGTTGCATACATACCAGGGAATCCACATCTGGTGCTACAAATCTATTGGCTATTTCCTTTTCCCCTATTTTCAGTTTAAAGACCCGAATTAGATTACCAGGTATCTAAATATTTACTTTCTCTTAGGAAAAAATAAATATTAAATGTGCCATTAAACTAAAATATTTCACATTGTAACTTGGGCATATATCTCCAGAGGATTCATATTTTAGCTTAGGTATTTGCCAGATATTTTGTGATATTAGTAAAAGCAAGAAGGAAAAAATAATTTTATTTCTCAAGTTCCTATTTTATCTATACCTAGACCATATCCGTTTGATCAGAAAACCATCCAGTGGTTATTCCAGGGCCTCTGCTAGTGCTGGGAACAGGATTTGGCTCCTCTGGAAGAGCTTAAAGTGCTCTTAACCATTGAGCCATCTCTCCACCTTAACCCACTCTTAATTACCCAACATCCAAGTCCAGAGACCTAAGCCAAACTCCACTGTTAGGGAGCTATCAGTAAGTAATCATAAAGTAGAAATGGATTATAATAAGATGTATATTGTAATCCTATAGCCAGCATCAAGAAAGTAACTTTGTAATTTTTATACATACATATATTACATAAGGACCAGGATGGCTAAAATCCAAAAGACCAGTAGCATCAAATGGTGTTAAGGATGTGCCGTAAAAAAAAAAAAAACCCTGTCATTCATTTTTGTTAGGAATGCAAAATGCTATAGGTAATTTGAAAGACAGTTTGTCAGTTTCTTGCAAACTCAATGTGTGATCCAGCAATCGCAGTCCTTGGAATATACCTAATATGCTGGAAGACTTAAATCTCTGCAAAAATTTGCACACAAATGTTCGTAGAAGCTTTATCCATAATGGCAAGTCCTGGTTTATTATATGATGTTTTGCAATTTTTCAATGTTAGCAGCTAGTGGGGAAAAAAAGCTTTTGAAGGCAAAGAAAACAGTTTGCAAGCTATGGCTACCTGCCAGGCAGAGTTTGCAAGTTCTCAATTACAGCAGCTATCACTTCTGAGGAGGTTACAGCAAGTTTAGAGTTATAAGAAGTCTATTCATGTAAGACACACATCGCCATGTTGGAGGCAGATAATGTTAATGTAATTTATGTACAGTACGGATAACAACTCAACAAGGATTTCTTACTGTCTAAACACAGGCTCTATATTATCAACTGTTGAACATCTATAAATACTCAAATGTGGGTAGCTAAGAACTAAAAGTGACTTTCTAAATGCTGTTTCTCTTAGAGAAATGTAACATACTAACCCAATCATCATTTTTAAATAAACTGTTATTTAGTTATTTTTACTAATCATTTTATTTGTTTACATTTCAAATGTTGTCCCCCTTCCTGATCTCCCTTCTGTAACTCCCTCATCCCATCCCTCTTCCCCTTTGCCTCTAAGAGGGTGTTCCTCCACCCACCCACTCCTGTCTCACCGCCCTACCATTCCCCTAAACTGGGGCATCAAGCCTTCACAGGACCAAGGGCCTCCCCTCCCATTGATGCCAGATAAGGCCAGCCTCTGCTACATATGCAGCTGGAGCCATGGGTCCCTCTATGTGTACTCTTTGGCTGGTGGTTTAGTCCCTGAGAGCTCGGGTGTGTGTGTGGGGGGGGGAGGTACTTGTTAGTTCATATTGTTGTTCTTCCTATGGGATTGCAAACCCCTTCAGCTCCTTCAGTCCTTCCTATTCATTTATTTATTTATTTATAAAAGTAGCCTTGGCATGATAGATTAAATAGATAGAAGCAAAATTTCAGGAGATTTCTCTACAAGTCTGTGATCTACGTGCCTTAAAGGCAGCTTTTCGCTGCTATCAAACTAAACAAAGGTCTGCTGGGGAAACTGAAGGAAGCAAACAAAGGCAGCAAATCCTTCAGATAAAACCTTAGGAATTGGTGAGCTCTGCCAGCTCCCAGGAGAACTTCCCTGGGCTTCCGAGCCACGAGCCACGGGACCTTTGCAGGCCACCCATCTCAGTGCTCTCTCTGTGCAGCAAATCTGAAGGCTAGTGCATGCTCCACTACTTTTTTCAACCTGCAATTACAAAAAAAAAAAAAAAAAAAACAAAAAAACAAAAAAAAAAACGGCGGTAGGACTCTGCTTTTTCTCCCTCTGACAAGGAAAGTGGGAATGCCTGGTTAATTAATAAGTATACAACAGAGGGAAGCTGAGTCCACCCCACCCCCCACTAAACTTTGTCCTAAAAGACCACAGATAGCTAAGAATTAGATTGTGTTTTGTGTACAGCTCTGAACAGTCATTAGTAGAACTGAGCTAATGAGCTTTCCCCCAAGGGGCAACTAGCCATCCTTATCATTCTAGAGACATAGAGTTCCATGGTGAGCATGAAGGAAGTTCTGCTTCTTTTTTTTTTTTTAATAACAGTCCAAGGGTGACTGAAAACTAATCAGAAATCACATTTGTGTAGCATTTTCTAGCATGAATCTGTCCTATGCGGAAAAATCTATAAACTTAGTTTCTTTGTTATTTTTGGTTGTTGTTGTTGTTGAAAATAATTTCTGTTTCTTTAAATGATTTTCCTAGATATGTGTCTCTTTAGACACCATCAACAACTAACTTGCCAGCTTTCCTCTATTTTGCACTTTTGAGATTTGCAGCAGCCTGGGGCTAAAATTTTTGTCAGAAGAACACATTTGTAAGGTGCTTATAGAAGGCACCCAGGAATGGGATACTATGTATAGTGAAATCTGCTTGGTGACCACATTTACAAGCACATCATAGATTTCATTAAACGGACCATACCCATTATCCTCCTTATTTAATCTGTCATACTTCTGTTGTGAATATCTGTGTTGTACCAAGTAGGCCGAAGCTAGGGTTAAAGTGGTCCTTAGACTCTTTACTGAAAAGTCATATCACGCACCCTCTGATGCTTAACCCCAAGGACACTGCAGACTAGCCTCCCAGTCTTTCCTGCCGGTTGTAATACTAAAACCCAGATAGCTCAAGGCAGACTGTGCTGTAGTGGGAATGATTCGGGATGTTAATCCATCCAGAGTCCCAAAACTCACTCACCACAGATACAGTAAGTTTCATTCAAATCCCAGACGCACAGGACTCAATGCTCAGGTAGGAAGGGCCCATATACAGGGTTCATACAAAATATTAATTAAAATTGTGGCGCTCTTGCAGAAAAGGCCAGCTTAATAGGAAACTTTGCTTCCTTTTATTTTGATAAACCAGCCCCTAAATCCATTACTCTCACACCCAAGTACAGGGGATTTTTTTTTCTTCCTCATACTTTCAAAGACTCAGCACAAATAAATAAATTGCCAATACCAATGGAAAGCATTTCTTTTGCTCCGCATTTATAAGACTTCTGAAATACCTCAATGGGCTCCCGATTGCCTACAGGTAATTAACTCCTGCCTTTTTCTTAATTGAGAAAAGCGCAAGCACAGCTGTGGCCTTGACTTTTTCTTATCTTTCTCCCAAGTCCCCAAAGCCTCTGATATCTGCCAGTGTCTCTTTTTCTGTGGCTTGTGAGACTCTGGGGGAATCATTCACCATTTCCCAGTAAAATGAGCCAAATTGAATTGCGTACGCACCCAATCAAACAGTAGGCAAACAGCACCACACGCACCGGTACCTGTTAGTAGCTAGCTACTCTTCTGTTTTATTTGTTCGTACTGCTCTTGTGAAGGAGGCTGAGCTGAGTTGAGGGATGATCACTCCCCAAATAAGAACTGGACTCTCACTATGAGTCCAGCTTCAGAGACTAGCTTTCTGTATACGGCTTCTTCGGTCTCCAAACCCAGAAGAAATCTGCTTCTCAACACGGGCCTGACAAAGTTGATTCAGAGCAACACTGTTTGATTTAGTTAAAATGCAACTCTGGGTGGGTGCTTTAGGCTTTAAAAAAGGCCAGACCCACTGTTCCTTTGAAAGCTTTACATTCCCCAGTGTCTTGTTGTCCTGGCAGGAGTCAGACAGACTGGCTCCAGCACTTACTAGCTGTGTGACCTTGGGCAAATCACTTAACCTCTCTGAGCCTCAATTTCCTTGTCAGTTAGATGAGGATACCCTGCAGAGCATATATCTGCCACTCAGAGTCTCTTGTCCCCTATGAATGCTGGGGACATTCTGAATGAATTCTGGTGCTAGGGATGAGGCTATAGCTCTAGTCATACCAACTCTGAGATCTCAAAGCCATGGCTGGCTCAGTGCTATAGCAGAAGGATGAGAAATAGGGAAAAGTACTCCACGGTTTGTCCAGAAGTTGCAGCACTAAATTCAGGGCAGCCAGAGACAAACTAAGATCTGTTGGTCATACTAGTTCAGACGATAGGGAATATACTTCTACTACATTTTATGCTAAGGAAGAACTATTGAGGATTATCCAGGATAATAGGGCGGTATTACGTTTACTTAGTTTCCTAAACAGCAAGAACTTTAACTAGTCCTTTACACATCACTACAAAGATATTTTATTAAACGTGCAAATGTATGATACACATCTGTTCTTGTTATTGGTGCAATTCAGTGTTCTATGTGCAATGTTTCTTGGCTTTCTAGGTTTAATATATGAGAGAGATCCTACAAGCTTCATATATGCATAGCATCCTTATTCCTTTTTACAACTATAGAACATTTTCTTGCATAGACAGAATGTGGTATCTTCATATGGTTTCCAATTGATGGACAGTGATTTCAGGTTTTATTCCGTTAAGCCACATTTAAATAATTCTCTGTATATAAATGCCATTGCCTGAACATCGGTAAGATGAATATACAGGAAAAGGAAGTATACAATGAATCCACTGGGACCTTAAAGCTGAAACACTTAGACGTTTTGGGGTAACTAAAAACTGGGGAGCAGGAAATTTAGTAAAAGGAATAATATTAAGGGATAGCTTAGCTTGTAAGTCTGGGTCTTCTCTCTCTCTCTCTCTCTCACACACACACACACACACACACACACACACAACCTGTTCCTTTGTTTTTTAATTACTGGAGTTTTCTAAGAAGGGTAAGAACTACTAATTGCTTAAGGGGTCGGGAGAAGGTAAACAAACTTGGCCCTGGTTGACAAGTACAGAAAGCAGTGACTTGGCTTTTGGTAATTGGCTTGGGTCTAACAACAACTGGAAAAAGTAGAGAGAGCTCAGCAGAATCCCCAGACTGACATACTTGTGTTAATGACTGGTTTGTGCAGAGTGTCTTGCATCTTTGAATAAGCCATCTTACTATGGGTAAGTAGAGTCAGGTAGAGTCAAGAAGATCATTGGTTTGTTGACAGGATTGAGATGTGAGCGCTGACCTACAGAGTTCAAAACTGACCTCTCAACACAAAACTGCCTTTTAACTTTCTGAGCTAAACAACAGGTACTTTTAGCCCCTCCTACCCTGTTGGAGGTGATGAAAATCAGGATGCAAGTGGGACTGCATAAAGCCAAATCCAAGAGTAAATTAATGGGAGAACCTGGACTGGACTTTAGGACAACTTATTTCAGTGGGATTGGGGCTCCTTAGCAACTTGCTTCAGGTAAATGAGGGGTTCCTGTAAGCACAGCCATTGCCACCTGCTCTGCATTATTAATGTCTCCTGCAATATGGGCAGAGTTCGAGAACACAAGGGGAACTATGGGAACCAATGAGAGAAGACCAGCAGAAGAATGATTTGACCTTAAGAATGTTATTGAGCAGGAGAACTGGGTTGGAGGTAGAGAAGGTTTTGTTGGAAGGTAGCTTCCTGTAGAAGGTTGGCTTTGCTCTACAAAGGCACAGAAGATTTAAGATTATCATTGGAAAGAAGAAGAAGATTTTTAAGCTGTGGAGAAGCTAAAAGTTTAGAATTAGATAAGATGGGAAAGTAATAATGTCTGTGAAAGTTTAGTGACAGAGCCTTGGTGCGGCCACAGTGCGTGGTCCCTGAAAAGGAAGTTCTGGGGTCATACAAATACCCTACAGAAAAATATCAGAGTATTTTGGATCTCGGTCTTCAAGTTCTCCAGGATCACAAAGGCCAGAATACCAATTTACTTCTCTGCTATTATAAACTTATGCAGGATGACAAAGCAATATCTGCTTCTAACTGCTTTTGCCTTCATCATCTCACCTTTCAAAGATAGAGTTTCTCACATGCTTGTCTCAGGACTCTTTGCCCAAACTTTTCTATTTGTAGGTGGCCACTAGCAAGCATCTTTTTTCTTAACCATGTCTCCTAAGACCAGTGGGCCCTATTGGAACTCACACAATGGTTCTCATTGGAAGCAGTAGGAATGGCAATTTCTTTTCTAAGCTTTAGTTCAACCATTCACATCCACAGAAAGAAAGTTAAGTCTAGCTGACAAGCACCTATTTCCCCCTTTGCTTTCCTTACATTATTTCACTTAAGGTCTACGGAAAGAGTCTGATGAAAGGAAAAGAGTAGTTGAGACTTAAGGAAGTTAAGTGACTAGTCCTCAGTCTGAGTGGGGATCAGAGCTGGCATTTGAATTACGATTTGTTTGACTCTACTTGCCTGCCCCTCAGGATATGGAGATATTTATATTAAATATAAATATATATAATCTTGATTACATATTAAATATAAATAACACTATTATATTAATCTTGATTATTATATTAATTAAACATTAATCTTGATTATATATATTAAATATAAATAAATGTTATTTATATTTAATATATATATAATCAAGATACAATTTAGATTTCAGATCCAACTTGAGGATCACCTAAGTCCACTTCTTTTTCTATTCAAAGGAAAAAAGAATGGACCAGCAATACTTGCAGGGAGTTTAGTTAAATTTCTTGAAAAATTATTATCATGTTCTACGAACGATTTCACAAATGGAAGAAAAAATCAGTTCTTTGGTGAGCTAACTAAAATGTCATAATCCTCGTTTTTCACATATTTTCATTATTCACCTAGCAGCAACATAGTAGACCAATTAGGAACTTCTAAATCTGGAGACTTTGGCCTTTAAAGGTATTTAGATATGCTTTTAACCTAAGACCAAATAGGAGCCTTTCAAATCTGTGGTTCGACTGGTTAAAACTCTCTCAAACAACGTTAACACTGATGATTCAACTTGTGTTCTTTCTGGGCTCTCATTTATCCAATGATGTCTTTAAATGTCTCTCAGCTGTGCAGGTTGTAAGTCCATATCACCTAAGCACATGTCCTTGGGAAGTAAATGTTTACTTCTGACTTGGGAAGATTACCTTATTGCTAAACTAGTTCCATGCAGCTACTCACCTAACAGGTTGTCCTGTGATAAAGTGGCTAGATAATATAGAGGGGGGTGCTTGCATTTCAAGAGTTTCTTAGCCTTGAGGTGTGGCATTGAGAATAATTATAAACAGGGTAGACAGAATCCAGTGCTAAACCAGTTTGAATCTACTTGCTTCTCATAGCAATGGTGGTGTAGGAAAGATTTTATCAATGAATTCACTAGTGTGCACGTGTGTGTGTGCGTGTGTGTGTGTGTGCATGCCTGTGTGTGTATAAAATGGAAAGAGGAGTAAAAGGAAGGAAGGGAAGAAGAGAGGGAGGGGAGGAGCGAGGAGAGAAGGAAGAATGGATATAGACTGAATTATGAGGGGGATGCTTTGTTCTACTTCATCAGTTTGGGTGAGAGTAGAAGGTTTAAGGGCAGCTTAAGGGTGAGATCATCTTGGGGTACAGTGCCTGATGAATATACATGGCTGAAAGTAGATTCTGTTCAATCCTGGAAGCGGTGGGAGTGTCTTGCTGTCTTTAAGAACTGTCCCTGCATGAATGAAATTGCCTTACAGACAGTTTAGCAGTTGGATAGATCACTAAACCTGGAAAGGAAAGGGAGGAGACAGCAATGATTATCAATGTTGCAAAGAAAAAAATTATTATGAGCCTTGATTCCAGATAAATTACTGACTAGGTAGCAAAAGCAAAGTCTCTAGGAAAAAAACAAAACAAAACAAAACAAACCAAGCTGCCAGTCTCAAGCTTCGTGGAGTACCAACTACAAGAGCAGAGCGATAATAAGAAATAAGAATTGCTAATTTTTCCTGAGTGCTTACTATGAAAACAGAGATTTTTGTTAATAATATTGTATGGGTTATCTCTTTTGACCCTGAAAACAATTCTAAAAGGGAGATGTTATGATAATTCTATTTTATAGATGGATACACTGAGTCTTGGAAAAATTAAGTAACTTCTCTACTGGATTAATAAATGGAAAAGCTAAAGCTCCTCACAAATGACCAGTTACTTCCTCAGGGGAAGAAAAATGTCTAAATAGCTATTTAGAAATTATACCATAACTGAAGTCAATTTATAGAAGAATTGTTGGTATAAATCAAAGCTTGTTAGCTTTGTGTTGTCTTTGTTTTTAATATTAAAAACTGAAGTAATTAAGTGGTCATTTAATTTCTTTAATGTTTTATAGGCTGATCTTGAAGATCTTTGACTCTGAAATCAATTTTAAGGGACAATCAAGGCAAGAGAGACTATTTATTGGCTTTTGCTTTTGAATGAATGTGACTCACAGAAGTCACAGGGTCACTTGCCCAAGTGATACAAATCTCTCTTTACTTCATCTCCATATTTTATACTTTGTGTTTGATACTATTTGGATGAGCAATTCATAGATCAAATGCTGATTTCTACTTTCTCACCAGTCTGTAATATAATTCTCAGCCATCACTGCTGCTCAGAAGTAGAAGGTAATTAAATGGGCAACTGGCAGACATCCTCTTGGTTAATGAAAGTAATGCCATACTGCACCCAGCGGGACACTCTTCTCTGATTTGCATGACTCCTCATAATGTTTTAAAAAGTAACTTGGTCACATACCTGATGCACAAAAACATCCTATAAGGATCTTACTCAAAAACACTGGAGTGCTTGTCCAACCCTGCCCCCATCCCAGGAGCCATCTCACAACCTTGACCTTTTTCACACTTTATGAAACACTGTGTCCAGATCTGCAACTTTATAAAAACATCTCCCTGTGGGCAAACACCTTGTAAAGCCACCCCCACTCCTCTTTAGCCAGGCTGTATTTAAGAGATTAAGGCTGTTCCTAAATGCCCAATGACTACAGTAATCAAATACCCACAGACCAAGCTTACTTAAAGTAAAGCTGACTACCATTTGGATGTTATACTATTCGACTCGTGATAGCTTATCCAAAAAGGGGGTGTGTGGGGTGATCAGAAAAGTAGAAAAACTAAGGTAGGAAAGAGGAAGGGGGAAGAGGTACATCAGTAGAATTAGATCACTAGTTCTGGAATGGGGAAGAACCCAAGCTAAGAAACAAGAATAGGACATTTCTATTACATGGGAGGTTTACCTGGGGATGACAGCAAACACAGACTTGCAGAAAACAATAGCTGTTCATTCCCCTTCTCCACCAATGTTGCGTAGGATTCCTATTGGTCCAGAAACAATCTCTATCCCACCCTTTGTTTGGCGCTTAGATTATACCCTAATCAATGTAGGCGGCTCCCTGTTTTGAGTAACTAGGGCCAAAGCAGCAGGCACTAAATGGGAAAAGAACTGTTATCAGCTGCAATCTGAAAACAATGGGTCTTGAATCTTGCTCACACACAAAATAAGACAGTTGGCAATTTTGTCGTAGGAGAGGGAGAAAGACTTCTTTAATTGGGAACAGGATCTACAAATGAGGCTTAAGAAGAGAAGCAGCAAGGGAGAGGCCAGTTTGGAACAAACTCACTAATGACAATGCACAGAAAAAACCTGAAGCATGGAGAAACAGAGACTCAGCTGTGCTTTTATTGTTCCATTTATCTCGTTATTCATGTAAGTAAGAGTAACGTTCTCACCAAATGAACATCTGACATCTACATCTTTTCAGAAATATCCTGCTAGGTACTTTGTATTCATTAGTGCTAAAACAGCAGCTCTGGGAGATACTATCATTCCCCCTTAGATTACAGGCAAGTCATGGGAGCTCACAGAATGGTGACTTCACTTCTCTAATATCATACACCATTCTAAAGAGTGATGAGTTTGAACTCAGGCCTGCCTGAGTCCAAAGCCTACACGAATGTCTATGCCATACCCAATGCCTCTCTGATGAAAACTGAAGAATGGTTGTGGGTGAGAGAGTGGCTAGTTTAAGGAGCTCTAAGAGATTAGTGTGAGGAGCTCATTTGTCATGGAGTTTGGTGCTTGGAGTAACATACAATCTAAACAAATTACAGCACTTCCCCAAGCTGCCATCTCCTTGCAAGAAAATTTGGCATTTGATTTATCAAGGGAAGCCAAAATATAACAGAAAACAAATACTACAGAAAATGCCTTCCTACCAAAGTTAAGACTTTGTGGATAGTCCCTCATCCCAGGACACAAATTATGTCAAAATGTAGCAGGTCCAGAAGACAAAGTCAGCATACAATTCTCTTGGCAAATCACACTGTAGGGTATAGCTGAGTTATGTCTGACAGGAATAATACCCACAACGCCACAACTTACCCAGAGGAGACACTTGATGAATGTGTGTAAAGTCAAATTGAGTGGGGGAAAAAAATCACATCCAGGGAGGACAATGAAAAAAGTATTTTCAAGTGTCTAGGAATCTAGTTCTTATCAACTGACTCTTAAAAGCCATTATAGTTGCAGGAGAAACATGAGTATTTTTATATATCCAGGCACTTATATTTAGGCAAAACAAATTTAGGTATACTAAAAGAAGAACGGAGAGTTTTGAACTCAGATAAGTCTGGATTTGAAACTCTGCTTCTGTTACAGTATTAGGTGTGTGTCCTTAAGAAAGTCATCTAGCTTATAAGCCTCACCACTCTTGGCTGTTAAAAACAAGTCTAATAACTCCCAGTGCTAATAAGGATGAGGATAAGACATGAAATGGCAGAGTGAGGGAGTAGAAATGGACTATGTGCTTCTTCATTCTTTCTGGGATTGTGGTAGTGAGGCTTTTGGAGCTGGAATTAGAACATGAGTGTATTGTGGCTCCATGTGCTATCAGCATTTTTTCCTAATTTGGGAGTATAACTTATATCTGAAGAGTACAAGATCAGTGGCTCTATAGCAAGTCAGAGATTGCAGTGCTTTGGGATTTTTTTTTGTGATTCTTTACTTTTCTTAAGTAAAAGAACAAAGATCACCAGAAACAGAAACAAAGACGGCAAGTAGAAAACCTACTTGAAGTCTGTAAAGGAATTTGTGCTTTCTGTCTTCATCAAGACTCTTATCTATTGAGAGGCATGAGGAGAACCTCAAGCATCCAGAGAACATCTATTTAGGTAAAAATAACAAAAGATGACTTGAAAGGAATGTTAGGTTTGAGAAAGCTGAATTAGAACAGTTAGTGAGCATGAGTGTTTGTGCCTTTTAAAACTTAGAACATAACATTTCAAATATAATGCTCTCTGATGTTTGTACAAAAACAAAAAGAAAATTGTCAAAGACCTGAAAGGCTGATTGATTTGAAAACATCCTCCTCTATTGTATCCCTTTAGCCATAACCTAGGGGAAACATAGACTGGGGAACTGGGACAATCTGCCCTGGCTGAGATGCCACCAATTTACCTAGCAAAACTTGTATGCACGCTATATTTTGATTCCTGGCCAATTATATGGGAGGAGATGACTTAAAGTCTAACCTTGAGAAGTTAAAACTAGTTAAATGCAGTCAGGGCAGACGTCACAAGGACTATCTTATCACACAGAAAATGTTTTGAAGAGGAAGGTTTTAACTGTGATGTTGCTGGACCGACCCTAGAAGCCTGCAACTACATAACAGCTTCTGTCATATATTTGTACTAAACCAATTGCCAGGAATTTTGTTTTATTTCCAGTTGAACCAAGGGCCTTGTGCATGACCAGCAGGTGCTCTACCACTGAGCTTGTACCTAGGCCGCAAATTCTCTTCTTATTCTTTATCAGTCAAGTGCTATAGGGAAATCTAAATATACACTGAGAATTGGCAAGTGTATGTTCTTATTTTATTTGTATAGATTTGAAAGTCTTAAGAGAGCTGGAGTGAGCTATACCTTCAAAATTCCATCTGCTTGCTCACAGCAGTATGGGATGGCAACATGCTTAAGCTATTCCTTACAAACGCTCTTTCTTTCATTTCTCTTTTTTTGGGGGGTAGGGGGACTTTTTTATTAGATATTTTCTTCATTTACATTTCAAATGCTATCCCCTTTCCTAGTTTCCTCTCCGAAGATCCCCTATATTCTGCCCTCCCCCTGCTCCCCAACCTGGCCCTGGCATTCCCCTCTACTGGGGCATAGAATGGAAGGCAAGTTCTCTGTTGAGTGGACTCTTGAACCCTATTCTTTTCTTTTTAAAAGTTGTCATCATTTTATCATTGCTGCAGATGAAGGAACTGTTAATTGATTGTACTTTGCTCTTAACTTTTCCAGGCTCAACTAAATTTTTGCTATATTAATTCAAGAGTTGTGCAAAAAGCAATGATTTTAATATAGAGAATTAGTACAGAGAAGGCAGATGTAGTCCGTGCTCATGAACTTTCTCTGCTTATTGCGGAAAGAATGGTTATAAGGAAATTCTGTCTACAGCCCCAATGGCCTTCTTCTAAGGACAAAACTGACATCTCCTTACAAGGAACTATGCATAAAGTTATGGAAATTTGGCACTGATCTATGGGTATAGCATTGATCTATGGTACAGTAATATATCCCTATCTTACTGGAACTCCCAGAGAGGCTTTTTTGAATCTCTTTTGAAACAAAATACTTCATTATTTTCACTGCCACAAGACATTTTTCATTAAAAAACAACATAGAGCACCTAAGAGTTAAACAATGTGTTAGGTGGACATTTGTCAACTTTCAACAGCCGCTCTGCTTAAGTTGGGGTACTTACATATGAGGTTGAATGCTGTTTTCCTAATTGATTACAAAGTCACTCAAGGTCACACAGCCAGATTTCAATGAATGTATAAGACAGTTTACAAGTTAAGTATAGATGTATTATCACTAGTATATTACTACTGAGAACCAATAAGCACAACATCCTGAACATCCTATTTCTTTTCCATTGCAATTTAACTGTGGTCTCAAGTTAACCATTCATGGAAAAAAGAAAAGACATTTCTGTTAGGATGTTGTCTTAGTCAGGATTTCTATTCCTGCACAAACATCATGACCAAGAAACAAGTTAGGGAGAAAAGTGTTTTTTTCAGCTTACACTTCCATACTGCTGTTCATCACCAAGGAAGTCAGGACTGGAACTCAAGCTGGTCAGAAAGCAGGAGCTGATACAGAGGCCATGGAGGGATGTTCCTTACCGGCTTGCTTCCCCTGGCTTGCTCAGCCTGCTCTCTTATAGAATCCAAGACTAGCAGCCCAGCGGTGGCACCACCCACAAGGGGACCTCCCCTGCTTGATCACTAGTTGAGAAAAATGCCCCATAGCTGGATCTCATGGAGGCACTTCCCTAGCTGAAGTTCCTTTCTTGGTGATAACTCCAGCCTGTGTCAAGTTAACACACAAAACCAGCCAGTACAATTGATCCCCCTTGTCAACTTGACACACAAACACATCACTATTAAGCCTCAACCCTTAGTTTCCTATTCATCCCCAAGATCTAAATAACTTTAAAAGTCCCACAGTCTTTACAATATTAAAAGTTCAATCCCTTTAAAATGTCAAATATCTTTTAAAATTCAAAGTCTCTTAACTGTGGGCTCCACTAAAATACTTTCTTCCTTCAAGAGGGAAAATATCAGGGCACAGTCACAATCAAAAGCAAAAATTAAACTCCAACTTTCCAATGTCTGGAATCTAACTCACAATTTTCTGTGCTCCTCCAAGGGCTTGGGTCACTTCTCCAGCCCTGTCCTTTGTAGCACACAACTTTTCTTCTAGGCTCCAGATGCCTGTACTCCACTGCTGCTGCTGTTCTTGGTGGTCATTCATGGTTCTGGCATCTCCTAAACACTGCATGACCCCTTCAGTCCTGGGCCATCAACTGCAACTGAGGCTGCACCTTCGCCAATGGCCTTCCATNGCCTCTCACAGTGCCGAGCCTCAGCTGCTCTGCATGACCCCTTCATGACTTCAAAACCAGTACCACCTGGGTGACTCTTACTCATTACCAAGTCCTACTGCAGCATGAGGTACAACTTTGGCTATCTCAGAACACAGCCTCTTTGTGCTTTCAGAAAACACTTCCCAGAAGATGTCATCTAAATAATGCTGGTCTCTTCTTAATCACAGCTAATTTCTTAGCTCCAGCTAACCAGCATCAATAGTCCCAGTAATCTAAAGTTTTTGCTTTAGTAGTTCTGGTATCTTGTTAATCACAGCTGAT
>NC_034613.1:932351-950500 GCF_900095145.1 Mus pahari | reverse complement strand
CACCACCCACAAGGGGACCTTCCCCCTTGATCACTAATTGAGAAAATGCCTCACAGCTGGATCTCATGGAGGCATTTCCCCAACTAAAGCTCCTTTCTTGGTGATAACTCCAGCTGTGTCAAGTTAACACATAAAACCAGCCAGTACAGTTGTGATTACCAAAAAGTGTTGAGGTGCTCTTTTTGACCTGTCCTCCTTCTCAAAATGATTAAAGTAGTCCTAGTAGGTCTTTATCAATTGTGGCCTCCACTCTAGGGAGGACTCCGCTCTACAGAGGACTGATGTATAGGTTCCCAGTAACATGGTACTCCAAATGTAGAAGTAACTCTCATTCCTGATCTCCCAGTTTCTGTAGAAGTCCAGCCTGAGTGAGTCATCTGCTTCAGGGTCTTGTCAGACTGTCAATCAAATGCCTGACATGACTGAGGTCTCCTTGGTGATGAGGCTGTGACACTATTTACATCCAAGCCTTCTCAAGTTGATAGAATTCAGTTTCTTGTGACTTCTGCTCCAAGGATTCAATTACATGCTGGAAGCCCTGCTTGCATTGTACGGCCTACCCATAGTTCCTTGCTACATGGCATCTCCAACTTGACTTATTTCGTGGGTGTTTATTTATACAAGGCTAATTAAGTGGGTAGAGTCTGTCTAGATTAGTTACTAGCAACATTATCAATGGAGTAATAGTCTATGATCTGTTGAATAGAAAATACAGGCATAGTCTCAGATTACTCTGAAGGGGAAAGGATATACAAAGGCATAAACATGAAGAGGTTAGGATCACTGGAGGTCACTTTAGGGTCTATTTCCCACAGCATATCAATGATTCCACACACACACACACACACACACCCAAAGAACTCCAAACCAAATCTAATAGCCTATATTATCTCCTTGATACCCCTGCAAGTGAGAATTATGTCATGAACTCTCCTAATTTTCACTTATATATTACTATATAAATACTGCTTAGGCACAAAACTACACAAAAATGAGTAACATGGGAATTCATTTTTATATACAAAACAAATAACTTGTGTCCTGAATGAAAAGCAAAGCACACAGAGTCCAGAAACATTACTGTTGGGATTAAAAACATTTAAAGTGTTTAAAATGTCCTTAGAGCACTCATCCTTCAGAGGGTCCCCCAAAATGCCTTGTATAATTACAATGCAATATCAAAAATAGGACTTTGAAGTTGATAGAGTCCATAGAGTCCACTAACATTTAGATTTCACCAGTTACATGAACATTAGTGTGTGCATACTCCCCCATCTCATTCTAACCTCTCCCATGCCTCAAATTCATGGCCCCCTTTTAAAAATTATTATTGTTGCACATACACACATTTATACATGAATTAATAAATATAGGTTAATAAATAAAGGTTAATACAACCTTCTGAGTCCATGTGGTGTTATGAGTATACACATATTTGGTGTGTGTGTGTGTGTGTGTGTGTGTGTGTGCATGTTTATAGAATTTAACCCTGTGTGCAGTTTTGGGTGAGTGTTACCACATCTAAATACTGAAACTTATCAATACAAGACTCCCTCAGGCTGTCTGCTTATAGCCATGCTTACTCTTTCTGGCCCCTTCCCTCCCTTCCTAACCCATACGTACCAACATCTCTAGAACTTAATTCCCTATTGTAACAGAAATAGACCATTCAGTATATAGTGTCTCAAAATTGGCTTTTAACACTTGGGGCTCATTAAAGTTGCTATGTTGTTCAGCATAATTCCATTGTGCAGACACACAATAATTTGTTTAACCATTCAGCCACTGAGGGACATTCAGGCAGTTTCTAGTGTTTGACTACTATGACTAAAGCCACTATGGATATTTGCACACATATTTCTATATGAAAATAAATACCTAAATCATTGAAGGATGTGTCCAGTAGTGTATTTGCTGGGTCACGCAATAAGTTTTAAATTTTACAATAATCTGCCAAACTACTTTTCGGAGTAGCTGTATTAATCTAAATTTCTTCCAGCAATATGTGAGAAATACTGCTTGTCTATATACTTCTCAGCATGTACCATTGTCACTATGGTTTATTTTTGATATTCTAATAATTATGTAGTGGTACTTACTGTAGTATTAGTTTGCATTATCTTAAATGTTCATGATGTCCTACATCTCTTTTGTGTTTATTTATCATCTATATATCTCATTGGATAAAGTGTCTATCTTTTGCCCTTTTTCTCATTGGAAAATTTGTTTTTTTTGTTGTTGAGATTTTAGAGTTCTTTATAGACTCTAGGCACAAGTCCTTGGTTGTATATGTAATTTGAAGATATTTTTCTTCTAATTTTTAATTTATGTTTTCATTTTTAAACTGCCTTTCATGGGAAGGAAAAATGCCTTAGACTTTGATGGTCTATTTTATTAATTTTTATTCTTATGGATTATGCTTTTGCATGGCATAATGCTGTGTGGTGTTTATATGATGCTTTTGAAGAAATATTCATGGTGTTATTTCTTTTGTTGACATCTTTTGAAGCTTTTATTTGAGTTCATATGCGTATGTATCTCTGTGTTTATCTCTGTGTATGTATCTGTATGTGTATATGCATGCATAACTTGTGTTTCTGAGCATGTATGTACACGTGTGTACATGAACTAGCTGGCCTAATTAGAAGAACTAGAGCTTGCTGTTCTAATTAAGCTTATGCATAATTATTAAATCCTATACATTATGGTGGAATTCATGAAAATACATAATTAAGTTGTTAATTTTTCATGCCTGGTGTGAGGAGAAGCCAAATAGCTCAGAAAGTTATAAATCTTCAAATTATCCTGCCCAGTATGCAGTCTAAACAAGAAAACATGACTACAAGGTTACATAAGTCTTTGGAATTCCCACTTTGAAGTGGATGTGGTTACACAACAGAAATCTTCAAAAATAGAAAATCTCTTTTCTAGGAAGTCCAGGATTTCCCTTTACAGAAGTGGAGAAGCACACGTTTAACATATCTACTCTGGTAAAGTCACAAACATCTCAAGTCCACCTGGAACTCACAAGAAAGACTGATTCTAACTGTTTTTATACACAGAACCAGATTCCAGTCTGTATTACCAAGCATTAACCAGTTATATCAGCCAACTCTTGAGGGTCAACCTGGGCTACAGCAAAGCTGGCTTTCTGATGCTGCACCTTGCTCTGTACTAATACCTAACTGCTAATTCCTGGTATTTTCACAATAATCACTTGCATTCGGGACAGAGAGTTCAAATGACTTGCTTGGATATACAGTGGGAAATTCTCTCAAGAATGATGGGACAGAGGTACAGATTTTCTATATTCAATTTTGAAAAACTTCTGGGCTTAAATGGTGCTTCCCCTCCTCCAAACAAGTGGCATAATGATGATCTAAAAATAACTTAAGTACTCAAAAGGCTATATCTACTTATTCCATTTCCAGGTAAATATTATAAGACACTTATTAGTGTGATCAAGATAGAGCTTTGACCCTTTGTTAAATGGAAAATAAATAATGTCTGTAGTCTGGATAGCTCAAATCCAAGGACTATTTGTGTGTTGTTCTTCAACATGGAAAGATAAATTAGGGATTATGATATCCTTTTTAAGAAAGCGGGTCTTCCAAATAGTTTACTAAGTTTCCTTTCACCTCATCTCCATTCTGTAAATTGATGGCCCCAATACTTTTTCCTAGATTCGAAATAGCTGATCTTAATCGGGCTACTTAATCTTCTGGGAGCACCCCTAAACTGTTTTGATTTGAATTGCGCTCTCCACCAGCACAGCAAGCTTAGAGACTTGTGGAGGTGGGATGTACTTTCCAAACAAATGGCTGTACTAATTCTCCTGAGAATGTTCCTCACAGGATTTGACTTTAAAAAGAATACAATGTTAAACTCCTCCACAGAAACATTAAGTCATGTTGGTAGGAAGAGCACCACCTAGAAGGAGTAAATCTATGTGAATGTGCATAGAAACCGTGAGTCACCTTCCAAATAGATTCACTTTGTCTACCGGGGAGTCTGTAAAATCCTCTTAAGTCTAAGGAACTCATGATGAACACCTAACTTCTCTTTACAGTAGTAACTTAGAAGATCTGGTGCACTGTGTGTGTGAGTCACAGGCCAAGGGCTACCAAAGTTGGTGAAGCTAAAGGCTCCTACTTCCTGACCTGGAACTCCCCCTGCAGGATTCCCTAGGAATAATTGTCTTAGCTGCCCTGGAGGAACTGCAGAGACTCCTTGAAGGGAAGTTGGGACACAGCCCCAGTATTCACTCTACTAAAAAAAGAGAAAAAAAAAAGTATCAGATTAACGTGTCAAGAAGAGTGTCCATTGTCCTCTATAGAGGTCACCAGTACACTAAAGGTGCTGGGCAGGAAGTCTGAGTTTCAGAATGAGAATTACAACATTGTTTCATTAAAACAAAAACGAGCCACATACCCCTTAGGACGGTAGCCCAGGGGGTGGCCAGAGAGGAGATAGACGAAGTGAAAACCTTAGAGCTACCAACAGTTTGAAGGCTACTGTCCTTCACCACACCTTCTACTTTTCTCCCTCCAGAACTAAAAACTCGGAAGGGCCCTCTCCAAGGTGATCAAATACTCAAACGCCTCAGCAATATCCAAACAGTAGAGGGAATGGCCGCCGTGGTGAAAACCACCAAAACTGCTGCGGCAGAGCGCAGCAGTAATGGGACTAGCAGACCCTGATGACTTTGATCATTTGTTTCTTTTTCCGCTTTATGCCCAGAGAGCAGAAACTCTATGCTGCTTCTCAGAAAGAATGCAATGGTCACTGAGTAAAAAAGGCAAAAAACGTCCCTGAAATATCAAGGTTCCCTCTGTAGGGCTAACTTTGACCCAGATCTGAGCCTTATAGTTTTTCTCTCTTAGATCATAGAAAATATCTTTACTAGCCTTCTGTGATAGGCTCCTGAAAGACTTATAATTTTTCATGTTAGACTATGTTCCTCATGAGCTAAGTACCAAATCCAATCCTCAAAAATCCTCCAAAGCCTCTCTAGTCCATTGCTCAGAACACCTGTTTTCGTTTTCTTTTTCTTTCTTTCTTTTTTTTTTTTTTTTTTGGACAACGATTTGGATGTGGCTAAGTATGCAAAATAGCAACCTGCTTCCGAAAGCTCATGACTAGAATAGCCGACACATACATTTTCACTTGTTACAAGTGGACAGTAAAGCCATGCTGTGTCCTAGCAGCCTGTGTTCATCCTCTAAGCTTCTCATCTCGTCATGGAGCAGCTGTTTGGGTTGTAGTCATTGTTTTGTAGCCATATGGCACTAATTCAGGTGGGTAGAGTGGCGGTGAGAACTTGACTATTGCTGTCCCTTTTGCTGCCCTTGTCCCACTGGTGGACTGTAAGTGGCAGCTTCCCATTGTTTATCATCTGTGGCAGGAATTTGATCCTGTCGTAGGGTAACACATAAGCTGGGTTCACGTCACAGTCTCCTCACGTACAGTTCTGTTTCTATACAGTCATTTATAACCATTCATCTCACTTCTGGGCTCAGAAAATAGAGCCATTGAAAAGCAGCATTGTCTACCATAATATCCCTGGATGATGTGTGGGAGGAAAGAAGGAAAATAGGGCAGGGGCTTTGACTGAGTTGTGGAGGAAAATACAGAGAGACAAAGAGGAGCAACATTAGGAGGATAAATAACATTAAGGATGTTTGAAAAGCCATAGTCACATTATTTTATATTTACCTGAAATTATATTACATATTATATCTATTACATCTATTCTATCTATTCTAGATAACAGATACTTAGAAGTTCTGTCATTTGGGGTGATAATTCCTCCCATCCAAAGTACCACAGACTATCCACATGCACACATGTGTATATTCTCAGCACTAACTGACCTCAGAAGGATACTTACGTATTTATTAATTCGTTTATAAATGTGTGTATATGCAACAATAATAATTTTTAAAAGGGGACCATGAATTTGAAGCATGGGAGGGATTACAGGGAGATGAGGAGAGTATAAATTATGTAACTACAATACAAATATATGAACATTTTAAAATAAATTTAATTTAAAAATTCTTGAATTCAAACGTCACCTAATGGGTTTGTGTTGACAGTGTCTCATGTAGCCCAGGCTAGCCTTGATCATGGTACATAGTTGAAGCTGAGTTTGAATCCTCCTGCCTCTACTTCCAGAGTGCTGCTGGGATTACAGGTACACAGCACCACACCTAGTATTCTGCAGTGATGTGACTCATACTCTGGATTCCATGTGCTCAGCAAGCACTCTACTAACTAAGCTACATCCTCAGCTACTCAAATGCTAATTTTAAGCTACTGAGTCTAATAATTTCCAAAGATTGGAGATATGCTCTGCCATGAGCTTCCTATATGGCATCGCAAACATTCATGGGCTACATCTTTCTTTACTTCCTTTACCAATGGAGAATTAGTTCCAGGAGCATCACCTAGTGAAAGGAGTCTCAGGAACATAGATAACTTACTGGTAGCAAGTATTATTATCACTGCATAAGCATGACACCTTGTCTCCTTCCCCACTTCTTCCCTTAGATATCAAAGCATTTATCAGATATTGGATCTACCATGTTTGCTATATTGTAAGGTCAAATTACAAGGCAATCCTAGAAAAATATATGTCAGTATTATTTAGTAGTAGATTCAGAAAAACCCAGGACAACTTTTGTTGTTCTTGTTGTCACAGTGAGAGAATGACAAAAGCCTTGCAATGTAATGCCATTCCTTCATCCATATAACAGGGAAACTCTATATGGATGCTGCATTAGTATTTCTCTTATCTGCTTGATAAATCCACCTAAGTATTCTCCAAGAGAAAAATAACTCTACTCAGTACTTAGGTTCCTGCAGCAGTCTCTTCAAAGGCTGCTTTCAAGTTAATAATAGACTTCCAACGCTCTTCATTCCACGATTAAAGAAGTTCATCATTAGATTTATCACAAGGCATATGTTAGGTTCTTAAAAATCCTTGTCGAGTTGAAAGAAGAATCTTTTTCTTGACACTTCTCTTTAGCCAGGAGAAAACCAAAAGAAAGGGTTTGAAAGGATACTATACAACTCCGTGGTATAGTATCTGCCTAGAATACGCAAGAGTTTCTGTTCAGTCACCAGTACTGGAAAGCATCATTAAAACAATAAAGCAGTGCTATATAGGCTATGTGACTCTACACTGCCAAGAAGCCACTATGCCCTTGTTGTTCTTGCCTTTTCTTTATTTTGCACGGGGTTTACACCTCTTTTCGAAGGAAGGGAAACAGAGGTAGTGGGCAGATATAGCATTTGTTTCAAACAAAATTTAGATGCCTTAAATACCATAGCAGCTGCTTTGTTTCTGAAAACTGGCCTAAGAACTTGATCGTATTTGGTCCTTAGGCTAGCCTTACAAGGTAGAAATTATTCATCTCTATGGGTAAAAAAAATGTTGTTTCTTAGTTTTGTTTTGTTTTTGCCTTGGGTTGCCTAACTAACAGATGACTAGGCTAGGATCTCAACTCACACACATGTCTTACTCTAAAGGTGCCCATTAACTATGCTGCAATCCTTGTACCTTAACCTCACACTTCACACCTTTATACTTACTGATGGAACAGAGGCATTATTACTCTGGTGGGAGGAGATCTTAATACGCTCGTTTTCTACACAATCACATTAAAATGCTGGACAGAGAAATATTCAAAATGCCTATGACATTTTCCCTCCCACGGTCCCTACTTTAAAGAGGAAACTGCCACTAAGGAAGCCTTCTTCACTTCCTCAGAAATTTTCCTCACAGTGAATGATGGTAGCAATCTTAGAGCTATCCCACGGCACAGTCAATATCCTATCAGATGATCCAGGCTGCTGTGGTAGTACCACAGTGTGGCAGATATGTAGTAAAACACAGCCCTTAGCCGATTAAAGAGTAGAAGTATTTGTTCTACCCATGTCTTCATATACTTGTTTATTCTTTTATTTTTTTCTTACCATGCTGTGGTTCAACCCTAAGGCTTCATCACTAAGCTACATCTTAGTCCTCTTGACTTGTTTTTAATGAACAAATTCCACTTGGTATTGATGTCATAGTCAGTTTGAAGGTACATAAAGTGCTCTCTAGGATTTGTAAGGACGAAAAAAGCCCTTGAAGATAGACATTTAAAATGCTTCCTGGGTTTCTATAATTAGAAATATGCTTTACAAATATGAAATGATAAAGTTAAGTTTGTCTCAAATCACAAATGCACAGTGGTTGTTGGACATCAATGGGAGGAGAGGCCCTTGGTCCTGTGAAGGCTCTATGCCCCAGTATAGGGGAATGCCAGGACCACAAATGGGAGTGGGTAGGTTGGGGAGCAGGGGGAGAGGGAGGGGGTTTTCAGAGGGGAAACGAGGAAAGGAGATAACACTGGAAATGTAAATAAAGAAAATATCTAACAAATTTTTTAAAAAGAGAGAATTAGTCTCTGAAATCTCAATTTTGAGACAATACTACTTGACTACTATGCTAATAAACAAGGTGTATTTATTTTTTATTTTCTGTGTATGATTATTTTCCTACATGTATGTCTCTGTGTTATGTGTGTGCAATGTCTAAGGAGGTCTCAGAGGGTACTGCACCTTCTATCCCTGTAGTTACGGGTGCTTGTTAGCCACTGTGTGGGTGCTAGGAGCCAAATGGGTGTCCTCTGAAAGACGTTTTGTCTCCACAATGTTTTCTTGCCACTATTCCGATTTCATCATTCTGGTTAGCCTTTCTCCAAAGTAAGAAAATTGGGAATTTTTTTTACTTATCTCTTAATCCAAGTCTATCCCATCCTATGCTGGACCTCAATTGATTGCTACCTCCTTTGAATTTCAGAGTTTCTCTTGTAGCCACTTACAATTTCCTTTTAAGATTGTAGTAGTTTATATACCTTTCCTTAGTTCTTTTCTTGGACTATCACTGCCTGTGGGTAAATTTTATTTCTTTGCATAGTGTCCCACACAGAGTAGGTGTTCGATACATTATTTATGTATTTATTTAGACAAGATCTCATTATATAGCCCAGGCTCATCTGAAACTTGTGATGATTCTTTTCCCACAGCCTCCTGGGATTTATGGGAGTGTCCCGCAAAATGGCTTAAATGATTTTCTTTCTTTCTTTCTTTCTTTCTTTCTTTCTTTCTTTCTTTCTTTCTTTCTTTCTTTCTTTCTTTCTTTCTTCCTTCCTTCCTTCCTTTCTCTCTCTCTCTCTCTCTCTCTCTCTCTCTCTCTCTCTCTCTCTCTCTCTTTCTCTTTTTTCAATAAACAGGTCACCACCATCTCTCACCTGGATTTTTTTTTTTTTGCAACCACCTAGCTAATGTTCTGCTTCCTGTACTATTTCTCTTTGATGGGTTCTTTTCACTGTATGTCCTTTTAATCAGGTACTTTTATGCTGTTGCTCTCTTCTCTAAGGACCTTAGGTAATAAACAAGTAGAGAGTAAGACCACATTCCTCTGCTTTTCCTCTAAGCTCCCTGATAGCAGCCAATAGCTTTCTCCTTGATTTCCAAGCATGTGTCTACACTCTCACTACTCTGCAGAGCTAAACTCAACAGAGCTTATCTCTACCAGAATGAATTATCTATGTATTGCTAGTCCCTTTTTGAAAAGGTGTATGGCGGTGTGTGTGTGCGTGTGTGTGTGTGTGTGTGTGTGTGTGTGTGTTTGCATGTGTGTGCCACAGGTTGCAAGTGCCTGTGGAGAGCAGAGGAAGGGATCAGATCGCCCGGTTTTGGAAGTACAGGCACTTGAGAACCATCTAATGTGGACGTTGAGAATGTGAGATATCTCTTGAAGTGTTTTTCCCTTACTTTTTCCTCTAGGAGTCTCAAAGCTTCATATTAGGGTCTTTGAAACATTTGGAGTTCATGTTTCTGCAGGGTGAAAGAGGACTATCTAGGTTTGATTGATTCGTCTGCGTGTGGAAATCCAACTTTTCCAGCACTATGTGTTGAAATCCCGTTATCTGTACTACACATGTCCAACAGAGTCACTGGCCTGAGTTGTTATTTACCTATCTCAGTGTACCTTTTTATCTTCCAAATGAGAATGCAAACTTTACATATTTTGTTTTTCTTTCCCTAACTACCAAATGGCTGGTTTCAAACCTTTAGACAGTTGATTTAACTAACCTTTTGTTAGTTTATTTCCTGAGTATTCCATCTGTTTTTTCTTTATTTCCTCCACCATCTGAAGCCACTTATTTTAAGGTGCTATTTATACAACTGATACTTAAGAGACAAAAAATAATATTGTTCTCATTCAACAGTTATTAGGCGACTGCTATGTATGTAAAACTAAAATTGCATCTTTGATAAATATCTATATTGAATATCTGATAGATAAATATTCTCACTATTTTAACAGAAGTAAAGGATTTTCATGTTCCTACTATTGGTAGCCTGACAATTATTGTGCTTTCTTCCCACAACATACAGTAATTTTCTGTACTTTTGAATGAAAACTTGAGTAATGAAAGCCCAGAAAGAAGCTCACTTGCATATTATCCAATAATAACACAGTAATAGTTTTTAAGAATAAAATATCTTTTTAAAATTTGCATCATCTTCCTTTCTTTCTACCATTTAACACTGCAACCTCTAATTCAAGTATTTTCCCCACCCACTTCACCTCCCTTTACTGGTTTGGCTTCATTTTCTTTTGACAGAGGTGGGAGTGGCATGCAGACCTTTTTCACCTTGATCACCTTTCATGGAAAAGTATACACATGAGTCCTTTAGCTCTTGAGTCCTTTAGTTCTAGTTTTTCTCTAATCACCATTTTGAGCTCCAGCTTCACCAATATCTCAGACTCAAGACCTAACCTAACTCTTAACCTTTTTTTTTTTTTAAGTCCGGTTCTCTTGTGTTCTCTAAAACTTTATAACTCCAAGCTAGAATCATCTTTCACTGTTCTTCCTTCCCAGTCATCCACATGAAACCAAACACGGACTAAATCTTGCCAGCATCTTGGCTAACTACTCTCTGCACCTACTGTACTGTGTCAAGAGTTAGCATATGATGATTTCACAACATAATGTTGTAGCATTAGGAAAATGTACCCTTTCCTAAAGAGACTTTGTTTGCGCTTGTCAGAAGCTGTCATAATATATTGATTTTGTTAGAGCACTGGACTGCTATCAAACAGACAACTGTTAAGATGACAACATAGTTATAATACCTATGACACAAAAGATATCACCTTAAACATGACACCTTGATACAACATACAGCAGACACAAAATTATAATGTGATAATGTATATATCTATGGTAGGAAATGGTAAGAGTTGCCCACCTCATTGAAATGTTTTGTCCTGGTTGGCTATGAGATGGCTGTTAGGGGTTCTATTCTTGATATTCTTTTCCTTGACTAAGCCATTTTCAAGTTCAGGCTGCTAACCTGACCACAGGCGTTGGTGTAACTAATGAAGGCTTTTCTTTTATCAGTGTAAAGCGATTTCAATACAATTTGAACTACCAAGGGAACATTAAATCTTAGTTGTTATTAATCTTCATGGAAAAAAACAAAAACAAAAACAAAAACAACCCTGGACACCTATGTCCAAATTCAAGTACAGGCTATAAGAAAAATTTTACACTTTGGTAATGAGTCAAGAGCTTTTCAGTTAAGGCAAAAAAAATCATAACTAAATTAAATTCTGATTAAATATTAAGATTAATGAAGATTTCCAAATTGCCAAATGATAAATAGCTTAATGTTACTCCTTGTAACATTATATTATGAATATAAACATTAAATATATTTATATAAAAATAAATACAATATATTATATTTTGTGACTAGGCTTAGTGGTAAATTACTTGCCTTGTATATCCTAGGGTCCATCCCAGTACAGTCAAATAAAAAAAAAGGAAAACTCTCTTTAGTTTGGCTATCCTTGAGTATTTTAGTAAATTTGTATTTAAGGTGTTGGGGGGGTATTTACAAAACTAAATATGTTTAAAATTAAAAGCTAGTAATTCAAGACAACATGGTGAATAAAGGGCTGCTCCAGGTACATAAGGTACCTCTAAGGAAGTTTGAAAAACCTACAGCCCTCTGAGAGCACCCTTGTGGACTAGGAAAGGGGAGAAAGACTCATAAAGGGAGAGACATCGGGGTGGGGGGAGGTAGTATCAAGAGAATATAATGTGGGGAGGGGAGGTAATAGATCATATTATTTTTGTTCTATGCAGAATCTAGAGATCTATGCATATATGAATCATATGACATGAAGGCAAAAGGAGGAGTTGATGCGAGAAGGGAAAATAAGAGGAAGATTCAGTGACATATGCATAAAAATATTTTAATGAAATTCCTCCTTTTGCATAATAAATTAGGAGAATAAAAATTTTTCAAAGACAGTCCTCTCTACCCATCTATCACCTATTGGTAAGGCATGTGAACTACTAATTCTATTTTTCAGGGTTAGATTTATTAAAACTTACCTGCACATCTAAACATCGAAAGTGGCTACTAGCAACTATGATCCTACACATATAAATGATAGCACAATAAATCATCATTTGCATGTTACTATTTTTATGTGTGTGTGTGTGTGTGTGTGTTTTGAGTCTAATTTCTCTAGTAAAATACCTGAGGTGATAGATATGCCAGTTTCTGTGATCTGATTGTTATATATGCTATATAGCTAGTAGAAATCCAACCATCCCATAAATATATACAATTAGCATATGTCACTTAAAGATAAAAGATTAAAATCTGCTTTTCTTTTAACACAACCGTTATTGTGTTCTAAGGTAGCTCTGCTGCCATTTGTAGGACAAGCACTGGATGAGCTCCCAAGGCCTTACTCTTCCAGAGTCCAAACTCTGGAATCCCTGGCTACAAGGTACTCATATGCTTCACAGTAGGCTACACTCGAATATTGGAAGAACGCAGGCCACAGCCATTTCGGACAACTAAGTACCGCAGTCTTGGCAGCAGTCTTTCACTGTTTCATCTTGGGGTTGCTACAGCTGGCTAGAGGAAGACACATTGTACAAAAACGAAGCATCAGTTTAATTCCCTCAAATACCAACTCAAAGAGGCTGAACTCTTTTTTTGTTTGTTTGGTTGGGTTGGTTTTTTTTTGTTGTTTTTTGTTTTTATGTCAGGGAAGTCACCTTTATTATTGGATTTTATGTTTATTATGATAAAACTTAGTCTTGTCTCTTAAACCAGGTGATAAGTGGCAATAATTTGGACCTTGTATTTTTTGCTTTATGAATTCATAATGGATATACAATGAATACAATTATTTCACAAAAAATACTAAAACATATTTGTATTTGGACAGTATTTTTTCATACCCCTGAGCCTAAGTGTTGGATATACTTGAAAAGTCACCTCTCTAGTCTGCATTTTATGGATGAAGAATTTGTTATGGAGATACAGAGGCAGCCGGAAGAGAAGAACATGTGGTCCAGTTAACACTCAGTACTTTCCTCTTTAAAGTAGGACCTGAGGGGTTGTTATTCTAGCAGGCAAGAAACACACATACAGGTTCGGGGCAGGGGGCAGGGCTGCTTGCTGGAAACTCTCGAGGACAACTGAACTCCCAAACCAATGGAAACAGCAGAACAAAAACTGTCTTAATTGAATCTGTAATTGATGTTATACTTAGCATGTATGAGTTTAGATCTCTTACAAAATGGCTTTGAGTTAGTTTGCCCTGCTTTTATTTGTGTTGAATTGCCCTCTTTTATTGTACTTGATTTTGTAAGCTATTTCATATTCTTTCTGGATGTAGGCAGAGTGTAAATTCTGAATCAATAATAAACAGTACATTCAATTTATGTACAATTGGCTCTTTTATATGCTTCATGTACAGTTTATAGTACACTGGGGCCTCTTATAAAATCAATGTGTATTCTACACTTACGCCCATTTTATAGGACTTGGAACAAGTTTTCAGCCTTAACTGATTACAGAGGCTTATAGCTTTATACTGGCTTTTACAACATATTTGTAGTATATCAATGGTGTACCTGGTGTGATGTCCTTGCTCAGGAACACAACTTCCAGTAACACGATTCTTATAAGAAAAGCAGTACGATGAAAACCTTACAGGGAGAGAGCCTCTTAAAAATGGTGATATCACCATGAGAGTATTATCTATCTCTGAATACAGTAAGCTAAATTTTAAACCCCAACTTCTTCTTTTTTTTCTCTTTCTTTGCTAAAGATCCAGTAATAAATTATGTGTGGAAATTCATGGTTATAGCAACCAAAAATAAATAACTGGGAAGGCAATTCAGTTAGAGACTCATTTTAGTATATAAGAGAAGTATATAAATCATTATTTGTTTTATCTGAATATCAACTTTCCTTTATGATTTCATTAAAAATATTATTTTATTATTAAAATGATTTTTAAAACTGATTTAAATGATGCCCCAACTCTTTAAGTTCTCACCTTTCTTACTCTCATCTCTAGCCCTCCTTCTCTCTCTCCCTTCCCCTCTCTCTCCACGTGGCCGTGGCCAGCCTCTCTCCCTCTTTTTACCTTCTCTCTTTCTCTCGTCTTTCTACAATAAAGCTCTAAAACCATTTAAAAAATGCCCCAAATCAGTCTAACATATTTTATGGGTCTGTAATACTGAAGATAGGAGGTTTTACCTGAAACTAAACATGGTTTCTTTTATCAGTATGTGAAGCATTGTGATGTGAGGACTGGAGAGTGGGCTCAGAGATTAAGAGCACATGGTGCTCTTCTAGAGGATCAGGGTTCTGTTCCCAGCATCCGTGTCAAAGCAGCTCACAACCACCTGTGACTCCAGCTCTAAGCCATCTGACAGCTTCCATGGACACCTGTAGTCATGCAGCCACATGTGTGAGTGTGTGTGTCTGTCTGTGTGTGTGTGTGTGTGTGCATGCGTGCACATAATCAGGCACACACACATTCAAATAAGACTGAAGTAAGTATTAATTTTTTTTTAATGTTGTGTCTCACTTTTTGGTTGTTGGTTTTCTGAGACACGTGTTTCTCTCTGTAGTTCTGGCTGAGTTAAAATTTTAATGTGAAAGGTATCACAGAGAATACGGACTTTCAAAAGTTGGAATGTGGTTCAAAGATGGTCTGAAGCAGTATGCAAACAAAACCTCTCAGTTCTAATTTTAAGAGGTTAAAGACATACAGAGACATCTCCTGTGGCTTCACTTTCCTCTTCAAGAGTGCTACACTAATCAATAGCCCTGTGATGGCCAGCTAATAAGATATATGTTTGTTAGCTACCTTTATGATTTCAGTAGGGCTTGCCTCATCAAATTTATGTTCTATAATATTTCAGCATACAGCCTATAAGTCTATCAAAGTGGCCTTTTTAATAGCACAGGGTCTCATTTTTCTGTCACCATGACCTTGCTTTTAAATCAAGTACAACGTCACTACTACAGATACTTTTGATGGTCACAGTTTAATTTAGTACCAATATTTCTCTCTATGTCAGGGAGGGGGAGCTATATATATTGTCCTCATAACTCAAACAAATTCATCATTTTATCTTCCTAAACCTTTTATATCAAAGTGAATTTGTTATCAGAAAATCCTTCACACCTGAACTCAGTTCATTCTTCAAAACTAGACAGTGAAACTTTGGAAACTAGAAGCCTTTGTTCTTTTATTTAGATAGAAAGAGTAATACTGCATTTATATAAAAAACACACAGTCAAAATTTTCAGGCATTATTAAGTGTTCTTAAATAGCCATGTAATAGTCCTCTATCATATATTATTCTACAATAGCTAAAGTAGTCTACACTGGATATAAGACCCCCGTGTGGTGGCTTGAATGAAAGTGGTCCTCATAGGCACATAGAGACTGGCACTATTAGGAAGTGTGGCCTTGTTGGAGGAAGTGTGTCACTGGAGATGGGTATTGACATTTCAGAAACTTAAGCCCAGCCCTACCTCTCCTGTTGCCTATGGATCAAGATGTAGAACTTTAGTTCCCTCTCCAGCACCATGTCTGCCTGCATGCCACTATGCTTCCTGACATGATGATAATGGACTAAAGCTCTGAACATAAGTCAGTCCCAATGAAATGTTTTCCTTTACAAGAGTTGCCTTGGTCATGGTGTCTTCACAGTAACAAAACAAAAACCAGAGCTATGTCTCTAGCTGCATATGTAGCAGAGGATGTCTTAGTCAGCCATCAATGGGAGGAGAAGCCCTTGGTATTGTGAAGATCATCAGGCCCACTGTGTAATCTCAGAGGTATTCTGCAAAGCTCTAGGTATTGATTAGGACTTTCTGTCCCTGGTCGTGTTCTTGGGGAAAATGAGGTAAAAATCCTTGTCCTTAGGAGCCAATAATCTCTTTTATAGGCTCATTAAAGCAAAGGCTGAAATAGTAAATAGTAAATGTTATAATGCTTTGGAAGATGGAAATTACTAGGTGCTACAGACAAAGCTGAAGAAAAGTCTCATCTTTTTTTTTTTTTTTTTTTTTTTTTTTGGTTTTTCGAGACAGGGTTTCTCTGTATAGCCCTGGCTGTCCTGGTACTCACTTTGTAGACCAGGCTGGCCTCGAACTCAGAAATCCACCTGCTTCTGCCTCCCGAGTGCTAAGATTAAAGGCATGTGCCACCACTGCCTGGCTGAATAGTCTCATCTTAATAATGCATTACAGCTGCCTTTTAAACTTCCAATTCAACCTTGGTTGGATCTTATATAGTTTATTAATTCTGAATTGTCGGTTACATGCTGGATGAATTGGATCTACTATTTGTTTACAATTGTGGATAATATCATCACCTGTAGGGTATACTTTCTTTCCCAGTTAGTGGTGCCTAATTGTACATGAAACAGTTTGCATCACAGACGTATTTTCTGAAATTAGTATACCTTCCTGTATTATATTGATTTACTTTTTATTTGTGAAAAGGTATGCTGAGAGAATTAGCTATTAATACAGTAAACACAGCAAATCATCTGGTAAAATAAGTAATCACACCCCAAGGTTTTGTTTTGGTATCTAGGCATCTCATTTACCAGCTTCCTTACAGTCTCATTCTTAGTTTGCTGAGAGTGACAAGTGGATCAACAGAGTTGCAGAAATGTTAAAGGTTTCTTTTATGAACTTACAGTAGGAAGAGAGTGGGGCTGGTTCAGCTTGTTTTCTTCAAGGAAAAAAAATTAAAATGGAGACAAACAGGTGAAGTCTGGATCCCAAAGTGTAATAAGTAACTACGAGATGAGCCTGCCATTTGATACAGAAGCAATCATAACAATTGTTCTTTGCTGGTCATATACTCATATTACTTTAAACAGCAAATACTTACCCACTTTTGCGTTTCAATCACATACATATCAGTCATATCAAACAGGCCAATTAGATACACTTTAAGCTAAAATTAATGTGTCTCCTAAAAACAATGAGGAGCAATGAACACAGCTGTAATTTTAAAGAAATCCTACATTCATTGAAGCCTTGCTGTGTAGATTACAAGAATAATTCAGTGGGGGAGATACAGAAAAATGCATCGAGATGTAATTATTTCTCAATGATGGAGTGCTAGAAGAATTTCATTTAATTCTACAAGGTTTCTTGTTTCTCACATTCTGGTTTTTTGAGATGAGGTATGTGGAGATAATTGCTTATTCACCGTGTGAATTGCTTTATGCCATAAAGGCAGATGCTACCTGTGTCTATCCTTTACCACTTTCGCTAAATGTAAATATATCCTTGTGGTCTTTTCTACTGGTAAGAAATCTTCAGCTTTTAGCACAATGCCTAGCACATATAGCACACAAAGCAAATACCTAATTTATTATTTTTAAGAAAGATGAACTTAATTTGTTTTCATTTTATAAATAGCATTTTTTTTTTTTGGAACTCATGAAAATCGAGTCCTACAAGAAAAAACATCCAAACCAGCACATTATAAGAAGATAATGCCAAAGATTGGGGTATGTCACGTCTGTCCCCATGAGGAGCCTGGCTAATGGTCACTGTTGCTTGGTAGGGGTATGTGTCCTACTGGGAGTTGCTAGTAAGAATCATTGCCTTACGGTTCCTCAGAAAATTGGATATAGTACTACCGGAGGACCCAACAATACCTCTTCTGGGCATATACCCAGAAGATCTTCCAACTGGTAATAAGGAAACATGCTCCACTATGTTCATAG
>NC_034613.1:920266-931701 GCF_900095145.1 Mus pahari | reverse complement strand
GTAGTGGGAGTGGGTGGGTAGGGGAGCAGGGGTGGGGGGGTATAGGGAACTTTTGGGATAGCATTTGAAATGTAAATAAAGAAAATAATAATAAAAAATATTAAATAAATAAATAAATAAATATTAACAGGAAGGAAAAAAAAAGAATCATTGCCTTAAATTCTATTTTGAACTCTTGATTCTTGGTGCTATTAGATGAAATGATGCAGCCATTAGCCAAGTAATTTTGGGTTGATTAGCAAAGAAATTATATGGGTTTTTTTTCCAGTAGGTTTACTTTATTAATATTTGTTTGGTTTAGATAGGATCTGCTTTCTTCATTCATCTTGCCTGGATGATGCTATGTAGCCAAAATTATCTGGGGGAGGGGGATACCAGGCTGTGATTTAAAATGTACTGCCCCTCGGCCTTTGATGCTAAATTTGAGGTTCAGTGACATGGTTCAAAAAAGACTTTACTACCTTTTCTTCTCTATTTCTTGTATGTGGAGGGGCTGAGTGTGAAAGAGTACATTCTATTTTCAGATGTCAGCCCTGAACAAAGACCTTTCAATTTTCCCTTGGTTTTGGGGGAAAAAAATCACTTTAGGGCGAGAAAGTTCAATGATGTTATTGAGATTATGGCCAATTTGTCTTGTGTTGAGAAAATTTATCTTTTTCTTTAAAAATATGTTCCCTCATGAGTGTGGAAAAAATAAGGTCCATTGATTTTAGGAAAGCTCTCAGTATCTCATGATAAAAGATATTCTCTCTCTCTCTCTCTCTCTCTCTCTCTCTCTCTCTCTCTCTCTCTCTTTCTCTCTCTCCTTTCTTCTACGAATATTCTTCTTACTTTCGTGGTGCTGAGGAAGTGCTTTCTTAGGCTTGGAGGGTTTCTTTTTTAACAATAGACCTCTACAAAAGAATAGAAACTATTTTCCAGCTATGTTACAGCCAAGGGGTTAATATCTAGAATTTATGAACTTAAAAAATTAAATTCCAAAAAGTCCCTTGGTAATCAACAAATGGGCTAATGAACTGAACAGACAGTTCTCAAAAGAAAAACTGAAAATTGTAAATACTTTTTTTAAATGGACAGCATCTTTAGTCATCAGGGAGATGCAAATTAAAACTGTGTTGAGATTCCATCTCATCCAAGTCAGAAAGGTAATCTTTAAGAAAATAAATGACAACAGAGGATGATAAGGATGTGAGAAAAGGATTATTCACTGTTAGTTGGAGTATATAATCTGTTATACCTACTTTGGAAATAATTGTGGGAGTGTCTCATAAAAATAGGATTGCAAAGTAACCTAGCTATAACACTCCTGAGTGTATACTAAAAAGGCTATTTCATACTACAGAGGTACTTGTGAATTTACATTTTATTGCTGCTATATTCACAACAGTAAAGATATGGAATCATTTTAGATATCCATCGTCTAATGAAGAAATAATATAAATATGTAAAAATATGGTATATATACACAATGGGATTTTGAATATTCAGCACTAAAGAAAAATAACATTTGAAGAAAATGGATGGATTTGGAAGTGATTAAGTGGTGTAACCCAAATTTAGATCTTTATATTTTTATATTTTCTTTCATATGCTGGTTTTAGATGTGCAAGGTGCTGTGAGTGTGTGTGTGTGTGTGTGTGTGTGTGTGTGTGTGTGTGTGTGTGTGTGTGTGTATTCTTGGGGCTGGAAAGATGGCATCATATCAGGTGGTTCACAGCCATCTGTAATCCAGCTCCAAGGGATCTGATGTCCTCTTCTGGCCTTTATGAGCAGCTGTACACACACACACACACACACACACACACACACACATTTTTAAAAATTAATTTTTAAAAAAAAAGGGTGACTAGGCACCTGTTCTTTGGTCACCTGAAAGCAGCTGTTATTTCATTTCTCTCTTCCTTTCCCCGGAAATTAAATCTTTATAAGATCAGAGAACCTTTATTTTAATAACTAAAAGAAGATAAAGTGAAAATACATGAAGAAGATAAAGTGAAAATACATGGTGTTAGGTCCACATATGCAATTCTAACATGCTGGAGACAAAGGCAAGAAAGTGGACACAAATTTAAGGCTAGCCTGGTATACAAAACAAGTTTTAAGCCATATAGGCAGTACTAAACAATGAGATTCGGGAATGAGAGAAGAAAATATATATATGAGGAGTCAGTACATTCCATTGATAGTGTATTTTAAGAGTGTTTGCCCTTTGAAATATATGTACTATCAAACATTTGGAATAGGAGTAAATAAAGAGGTTTTGTGTGTACAGTTAAAGAGAATTTCCCTTTGGGAAAAAAAAATCCCTTCTTAAACAGTTTTGCAATTTCTTTATGTGTTTGTGAGAGATAGCAGTTCATTATCTTGAGGCTGAAAGATGATATTTTACTTTTCCTTGTTTAAAAAAAAATACAGATGTAACTCACATATCTTGGGATTCATCCTTTTAATGTGCAGAGTCTTGTGAGTGATAATGTGTTCAGAAGGTTGTCCAACCATCAGCATTAAGTGTAAAACTTGTATCCCTCCTGAAGGAAGCCTTGTATGCCTCAAGCTCCCTCTCCCTCCTTCCTCCTGATCTTCAGTCCCCTCCTTTTTGTCTCTCTGGACTTGGTTAACTTGGATATCTCCTACAGCTGGAAGAAATGCTTTAGGGGAGCTTGTTGGGGAGCAACCCAGTCAGAGGTGGCTAGAGATTTCCTTTGGAATATTTGGTCTTGCCTGCATAATTTGTGTCTGAGAACAGGCAGGGGCTATGGAGTGGATACAATTCTCTTTCATTTCATTTCTTAACTTTTTCTTTGAGAGACAGTTGCTTTGTGGGCCTTGACAGTGGCTAAGAAACACTTCCTTTTAGACTTTCTTTTGATAAATTTTAGATTGGGGATAAATTTTATTAACTACGGTGGTTGTATCTTTATTTTCTTTGGGGGAGTTGATCATTTTGTTCCTATCCTCAGCAGGATTTTATGTTTATTTCCTTCTCAACCCACAAACATCTCTGTGACTAATAGTTTCAAGGTCTTATGATTTTGCTCTTTTCTTCTCAGGGTCCTGCTCTATACTGGACCCCTCTGGGAGCACCAGGTGAGGAACAGGAATCATTGCTTTGGAAATACGTCAGCACTCATGAGCTGTTCTTAGATAAATGAGGGTCCTAGGTATTACACAAAGCAATATATTAGTATTCCAGAAACTCCGCAACATAGAAAGGAATCAATAGATCCTATTAGCCATCAGGCTTTGGCTTTGTCCTTATTGACTCTACTGCAAGTTTCCAATGCAAACAAAACCATTCTAGAAATTTTAAAGTATCATACTAGCAGAAATGATTTTGCCAACTTTCTTACAATACTCTTTGGCCTTCGTAGATTTTTCCCTCTGCTTGGAAGTCATTGTGGGTAAAGGCACTGCCCTTCGTTTTGAACTACAGACTCGCAGAAGCCTCAGCTGGAGATTTTTATAAATACATAAGAATTGTACATTCAGAAAGAAAGCCAAATACCTCATTATTTTTGGAGAACATCCTGCAGCAAATACTCAGGAGCTCTCAGAATATACCAAATAAATTAGATGGTATCATTAAAGTCTGACAAAAAGGTTAAAACCTAAGAGGAAAGAAAGTAATTTCATCCTGACCTTCAACAGGTTAAATATCTGAGTCTGTACTAAAGCTGTTTACAGTCACTGCAGATATTCTATGCACTTAAGAAAAAAAGTAATATCCCGGAAACCAATATCATCACCATTAGTCTGCTGCTGGTGGGATAGGAGACTTTTAGCTATTTAAAAATTGCTAACACTATTTTTCTTTATATTTTCAATGGCAATTCTGAGTATTATTAAATTGACTCCATATATGTATGTATGTTCATATTACAGATATCATGGTATACATCAGGCTATTTAAATAAGCATTTAATTCTCACTTTGAAACTGATGAGAATGTATTTTCATTTATTCCCAGTAGCAATCTCTGTGTTACTTATTGAACAAAGCCAAGGAATACTGCATTGCACCAGGCATTGAGATAGTCCCTATTTTTGAGAAACTCAAACAAATAGGTGAGCTAATTAAAAAAATCAATAAAGATTTACCCAATATTATATATGATAAATGTTTGCTATTTTGGCAGTGCCAAACTTAGTTTATTATTTTATTTTCAGGAAATAATAAAAAACTATTTTCATAATGAATGTTTATTCAAGTAAATAAGTATGTAAAGTCACATGATAAAAATTGGAAGTGTCTGTGCTTTATAAAAAAACATGTGTCCCAAACATTAGCTATTTGCACAAAAACTACTTTTATAGCATTTGGCATGGGTAATTATTATATCGTTATTATTAACAGGGATACACACACCCCTCTTTGCACACAAATCAAAGTCACAAAAGTGTTATTCTCCCCACACTTTCCTCAGTCACTCATACAGGGTGATTATCATTTTTTTACTGTTCAAAATCCATTAAATAGAAATACAAACTGTCTTTCTTCAGGCACAACACAACTGATGGAAGAAAAACAAATGTGATCTGCTTCACAGAAGTCCCACCCCCATCCCCCCAAGAGAGTCATAGTACTGTTAAAGAACCAATTCACACATCAGTACTTACATTTACTGCCACCAGGTGGGAGGCCAAAGCTCATTTCCTGGGAATCAGAACAGTTTAGAAGGGGAGGACCAGATAGGTTTAGTCCACAAACCTTGTAACCCTGGTAGCTACTGGGAAAGAAAACATGAGGCACCTTTTCATAGTCGTATGTCTGCATAGAACTGCAGCTAATAGGTCCTGAAACCTTACTGAATGCTCCAAAGAGAGCAGGGTACAGGCTGGAAGATGTTATCATCTATCTATCTATCTATCTATCTATCTATCTATCTATCTATCTATCTATCTATCTATCTGTCTGTCTGTCTCCTGCCTATCTATCTACCTATCTACCTCCTATCTGTCTGTCTATCTATCTATCTATCTATCTATCTATCTATCTATCTATCTATCTATCTATCTATCTATCATCTATCTATCTATCTACCTACCTACCTATCTCTATCTATCTATCTGTCTGTCTGTCTGCCTACCTATCTACCTACTTACCTATCTCCTGCCTGCCTATCTATCTACCTTCCTATCTCCTGCCTGCCTGACTGTCTGTCTATCTATCTATCTATCTACCTACCTACCTACCTATCTCCTGCCTATCTACCTACATATCTCCTGCCTGTCTACCTACCTACCTATCTCCTGCCTGCCTGTCTATCTATCTATCTATCTATCTATCTATCTATCTATCTATCTATCTATCTATCTACCTACCTACCTACCTACCTACCTACCTACCTATCTCCTGCCTATCTACCTACATATCTCCTGCCTGTCTATCTACCTACCTATCTCCTGCCTGCCTGTCTATCTATCTATCTATCTATCTATCTATCTATCTATCTATCTATCTATCTATCTATCTATCTATCTATCTGCCTGCCTGCCTATCTGTCTGTCTGTCTGTCTGCCTATCACAATGCCAGCTAGCAATATCACTTGCAGGATAAAAAAACTTGCAGTCATATTTAGCCACTTGCTTTTGCCTCTTTCTCTTGTATTTTCAAGCTAGTTTCATGCTTACTTCAAAGGATTTCTCTCAATAGTGAGACTTGTATTGTTTGAGATCGTGTGTGTGGTATATGTGTGGTGTGTGTCTTTATGTGATGTGTGTTTGGTATGTGATGTGTGTATGATGTATGTGTATTTCTCTGTGTATGGTATGTGTATGTACATGTGTGATGTGTGAGTATGTATGATATGTGTGTATTTCTGTGTATGCTGTGTGTGTAATTCTGTATGTGGTTTATGTGTGTAGTGTGCATTTGTGTGTGTGGCATGTATTTCTGTGTGAGTAGTGTGTGGATGTGAATATTTGTGTATGATGTATGTGCACAGTATGTGTACATTTTCTGTGGTTGTGGTGTGTGTATGTATTTGTGTGTGATGTATGTGTATTTCTAAGTATGTAATTGTGTGTGATGTGTATATTGTGTTTATGTGTGTGGTACTGTGTGTGGTGTGTCTATATGTGTGCTGTTTGTATATACATATAGACTTTGTGTGTATGTGTATATAATGTGTGTATGTGTGTGCTTGTGTGTGTGATGCTTGTGGATTATGTCTGTCTGTATTTATGTGTACAGGGTGTGTGTATTTCTGTGTGTGTTGTGTGTATGTGTGTGTTTATGTGTGTGTTGTATGTGTATGTGCATGTGATGTGTGTATGGTGTGTATATTTCTGTGTGTGGTATGTGTGTGTGTGTGTGTGTGTGTGTGTGTGTGTGTGTGTGTGTGTGAATCCAGTGTGTGTGGTGAGTATATGTGTATGTACTGCGTGTGTGTATTTCTCTGTGTGTGCTGTGTGGTGTGTGTATGTGTGTGTAGTGTGTGTGTGTGTATTATATGTGTGTTTGTGTGTATTTGTGTATGATGTATGTGTGTTTCTATGTGTATTCCTGTATGTGTGGTATAGGTGCAAGTTGTGTGTGTATGTGTGTGTAATATGTGTATGGACTATTTGTGTATATTGGTGTGTGATATGTGTATATTTCTGTATGTATGGTGTGTGTATGTGTATGTGGTGAATGTGTATATGTGTAGGGTGTGTGTGTATGATGAGTATATGCTGTGTGTATTTCTGTATGTGATGTGTTATGAATGTGTTTGTGTATATTTGTGTATGATATTTGTGTATTTTGTGTGTGATGTATGTATGGAATGCATGTCTGTGTGTATTTTGTGTGATGTGTGTATATTTCTGTATGTGTGGTGTGTATATGAATGTGTTTGTGTGTATGTGTGTTTGTGTGTATTTGTGTGTGATGTTTGTGTATTTGTGTGTGTGTGATGTGTGTGGGTGGTGTGTGTATGGACTGTGTGCATTTTTGTCTGATTTGTGTATATTTCTGTATGTGTGGTGTGTGTATTTCTGTGTGAGTAGAATGTGTGTGTGTGATATATGTGCTGAGTGTGTAGAAGTGTGTGTGTGTGTGTGTATGTGTGTGTGATGTATGTATTTCTGTGTGTGTGGTGTGTGTATGTGTGGATTGTATGTCTGTATTTTTTGTGTGATATGTGCATATTTCTGTATATGTGTGTATGGTATATGTATATTTCTGTGTATAAATGCTGTGTGTATGGTGTGTATATTTCTGTGTGTGCTGTATGTATGAGTGTAGTATGTTTTATATGAGTATGCATGTATGATATGTTTGATGTGTGCAGCTGTGTGTATTTTTATGTTATGTGTGTATACTTCTGTATGTGTGTTTGAGTGTACGTATGTATGATGTGTGTGATGTGTGTTTTCTGTGTATTTGTGTGTGATGTATGTGTATTTCTGTGTACATGGTATGTGTGTTTCTGTGTGTATGTGTGGGTGTGGTGTAAGTATGTGGTGCATGTATGTGTGTGTGATATGTATATGGACTGCTTGTGTATATTTGTGTGTGATGTGTGTATATTTCTGTACTGTGATGTGTGTGTATAATTGTGTGTGGTGTATGTGTATTTCTCTGTAGTGTGTGTGTGTTTCTATGTGTATAGTGTATGTGTGTGATGTGTGTATGGACTGTGTATATTTGTGTGTGATGTGTGTATATTTCTGTATGTGTGGTGTGTGTATGTGTGTGTGGTATGTGTTTCTGTCTGTGTGGGGTGTGTGTGAGATGTATATTTCTGAGTGTGTGGTCTGTATATATGAACGTGTTTGTGTGTATGTGTGTTTGCATGTATTTGTGTGTGACTTATGAGTATTACTGTGTGTGTGGTGTGTGTGGACTGTGTGTGTGTATTTTTGTGTGATATATGTATAATTCTGTATATGTGGTGTGTGTATGTAGGTTTTGTGTGTGGTGTGTGTGTGTGATATGTGTGCTGTGTGTATGTGAGATGTGTGTATGATGTGTATATTTTTGTGTGTGGTATATGTATGTATTTGTAGTGTGTGTTCATGTGTATGTGTGTTTCTGTGTATGTGTATATGTGTATGTGTGTTGGATATGTGCAAAGTATGTGTTTCTGTATATTTGTGTGATGTGTGTGCTTCTGTGTGTATTTCTCTGTGTGAAGTGAGCGTGTGTGTGTGCGCATGTGTGTGTGGTGTGTCTGTGGATGGTGTATCTGCATGTATTTTTGTGTGATATGTGTACACTTCTGTATGGGTGGTCTGTGTATTTGTGTGTATGGTATGTGTGTATTTCTGTGTATGATGTGTGTGTATGATATGTGTGTAGTGTGGGTATGCATATGTGATATGTGTATGGTGTGAATATATCTCTCTATGTGGTGTGTGTATGTGTATAGTGTTTGTGTGTATGATATGTGTGATATGTCTGTGTACATTTTTTGTAATGTGTGTATAAGTGTGTATAGTTCTGTATGTGTGGTGTGTACATGAGTGGTGTGTATTTCTCTCTGTGTGTGGTGTATATGTGTAGCGTTTCTGTGTATGTGTGTTTCTGTGTGTAATGTTTATGTGTGTTTGTGTATATGTGTAACTTCTGTATGTGTGTATTATATTTGTGTTTCTGAGTGTGGTGTGTGTAATAAGTGTGTGGTGTGTGTATGTGTGTGTGATGTGTGCATGGTGTGTATATTTCTGTGTCTATGGTGTGTATGTGTATGTAATGTTTGTATTTGAGTTTGTGTGTATGTGTGTTTGCATGTATGAGTGGTATCATTCTGTGTATGTGTTTGTATGTTTGTGTGTGTGGTGTGTGTTGTCTGTATGTGTGTATGTCTGTTTGGTGTGTATACTTGTATGTATGTATGTTGATGTGTATGAGTGGTGTGTTTGTTTATGTGTGTGTGTGTGTGTGTGTGTGTGTGTATGTGTGTGATGTGTGTGATGTGCCTGTGGTGTGTATTATGTTTAGGGTGTGTGCGTGCATGTATGTATGTTGGTGTGTATGAGTGGTATGTTCGTGTGTATGTGTTTGTGTATGTGTATAGTGTGTGTATGGTTTGTGTGATGTGTGTGTGGTGTGTAAGGGTGTATGTCTGCTTGTGTGTATGTGTGCTTGTGTGAATGTGTTTGTATGTTTGTGTGTGTGGTATGTGATGGTTATAGTGTATATGTGTGTGCATGTTTGGTGTGTGTTCTTGTGTGTTTGTGTATATGTGTGGTGTGATTGTGTGTATGTGTTTGTGTGTGTGAGATGCATGTGTGATGCGTGTGTAGCATGTATGTGTGTAGGTCTGTTTGGTGTTTGTGCTTGTATGTGATGTGTGTTTGTGTGTATATGAGTGGTATGTTTGTGTGTTTGTCTTTGTATGTGTGTTGTATATGTGGCATATATGTGTGTATGTCTGTTTGGTGTGTATGCTTGTGTGTATGTGTGGTGTGTTTGTGTATATGTGTTTGTATGTGTGTGTGGTGTGTGGAGATGTGTGTGTGGTGTGTATGAGTGTATGTCTGGTTTGTGAGCTTGTGTGTATGTTTGTTTGTGTGTATGTGTGGTGTGCTTTGTGTGTGCTCTATATGTGTGTATGCTGGTTTGGTGTGTGTGCTTGTGTGTATGTGTTTGTGTGCATGAGTGGTGTATTTGGTTTTATATATTTGTGTGTGTATGTGATTGTGCATGTGTGTGTGTGTGTGTGGTGTGGTGTATATGTGTGTGCGACTGGTTGTGTGCTTGTGTATATGTGTGTTTGTGTGTATGAGTGGTATGTTTGTGAGTATGTATTTGTGTGAGTGTGGGGAATGTGTGTGTGCTTGTGTGTGTGGTATGCATGTGTGTATGTCTGGTGTGTTTGGTTATGTCTACATGTGGTGTGTTTGTGTGTATGTATTTGTGTATGTGTGTGTGGTGTATATGGATGTGTGTATTTTGTATGTGTGTATGTCTGTTTGGTGTGTGTGCTTGTGTATACGTGTGTTTATGTGTATGTGTTTGTATGTGTGTGTGATGTGGATGGTGTGTATGTCTGTTTGGTGTGTGTGCTTGTGAGTATGTGTGTTTGTGTGTGTTTGTATGTGTGAGTGTATGGTGTATGTGTGCTTGTGTGTGTGTGTGGTATGTATGTGTGCATGTCTGTTTGGTGTATTTGCTTGTGTGTATGTGGTGTTGGTATGTATGAGTGGTGTGTCTGTGTGTTTGTGTGTGTGTGTGTGTGTGGTATGTGTGATGTGTGTTTGGTGTGTATGTGTATATGAGTGAGGTGATTGTGTGTGTGTGTTTGTGTGTATGGAGTGTCTGTGATGTATGTGGAGTTTATGTGTGTTTGTCTGTTTGGTGTGTATGCTTGTGTGTATGTGTGTTTGTGTGTATGTGTTTGTGTGTATGTGTTTGTATGTGTATGTATGATGTGTGTGTGGTGTGTATGTATGTATGTCTGTTTGGTTTGTATGCATGTATGTTTGTGTGTATGAGTGGGGTGTGTCTGAGTATGTATTTGTATGTGTGAGTGTGTGGTGTATGATGCATGTGTAGTGTGTATGTGTGTATGTCTGTTTGATGTGTGTGCTTCTGTATGTGTGATTGTATGAGGAGTGTATTTGTGTGTTTGTGTTTGTACGTGTGTGTGTGTGTGGTATGTGTGTGATGTGTGTGTGATGTGTATGTGTGTATGCCTGTTTTGTGTGTGTTCTTGTATATGTGTGTGTGTGTATTATGTGTATGTGGTGTGTATGTGTGTATGTCTGTTTGGTATGCATGTTTGGTATGCATGTTTGTGTATGTGTGTTTGTGTGTATGTGTGATGTGTGTGTGATGTGTTTTTGGTGTGTATGTGTGTCTGTTTGGTTGTGTGCTTGTGTATGTGTGTTTGTGTGTCTGAGTGACATATTTGTGTGTATAAGTTTGTATGTGTGTATGTGTGGTGAGTGTGTGGTGTGTATGTCTGTATGTCTGGTGTATATGCTTTTGTGTATGTGTATTTATGTGTATGAGTGGTGTGTTTGTATGTATGTGTTTGTATGTGTGTGTGGTGTGTGGATGATGCATGTGTTACATATGTGATATGTGTGGTGTGTATGTGTTTTTATGTGTGTTTTCTGTGTGTGATGTGTTTGTGATGTGTATTTGTGTATGTCTGTTTGGTGTGTATTCTTCTTTATGTGTGTTTGTGTATATGTGTGGTGTATTATGTGTATATGTTTGTATATGTGTGTGATATGTATGTGTGTATGCCTGTTTGAGGTGTATGCTTGAGTATGTGTGATGTGTGTTTTTGTGTGGTGTGTGTGTATGTGTGGTGTGTTTGTGTGTATGAGTGGTATGTTTGTGAGTATGTATATGTGTGAATATGTAGTGTGTGTGTGCTTAAGTGTGTGGTATATATTTGTGTATGTCTGGTGTGTGTGCTTTTGTGTATGTGTGTTTGTATGAGTGGTGTGTTTGTGTATATGTGTTTGTATGTGTTTATGTGGTGTGTTTGTGATGT
>NC_034613.1:916844-919644 GCF_900095145.1 Mus pahari | reverse complement strand
GAGAGAGAGAGAGAGAGAGAGAGAGAGAGAGAGAGAGAGAGAGAGAGATGTGTATGTGTGACGTTTGTGTTTTTCCAAGCTTTCCTCAAGGAGGCAGTGCTTGAGACTATTCTTACCCCAGCTAATAACAACCTATTTGTTATTAAGGCAACCTATTTGTTTTAAATGTTAATATACAAGTCAGCTGCTTGTAAATGCCACTCGCTTGAAAAGACTGCAGAAGAAAATGGCTATATTGCTGAAGATCAGCTGTTGCCAACTGCACCAGCACTGGGCAACTGAACGATAGCAGAGAACTAAATTCCTTAACAATGTGAACATTTACCTAGATCTTTTGTATCCTTGGAATCTCCAAGAGCCTTCATTAGTTTCTCTACAGGTTCTTCCTGATGGATACTTAGGGTTCCTAACTCTACAGATTAGTGAATCCACAAATGCCTCACTCTTCTGAAGGTAAACTCAACCCCCTGGGGTCTCTGTCTCCTATGAATGCTGTCTCATGCCATTGAGTCACCCAGCCAGTATATGTGAACAGGTACCATACATACATAGAAAGGAAATTAACCTGATTACCCCTGCCTTGATTCCTCCTATCTGACAATAGACAGTTTCCAGTCAATCTGGTAAAATATGCTTTCACAGCTAAGGAGGGATTTTTTTCACTGAGGATTGGGAGAAAAATGGTCCTGCCCACCCCACCCCACCCCCAGCCTGCCTTCCTGAGGTCAAAGGGAGAATGCTTCAGAAAGCCATTCAGGTAATTAAGGAGCCAGCCCCCGGCCCCTGTTTTCAGCCTAGTTCCCAATTTTTCACTTAAGATGGCTACGGGTCAGGTGATTGCTGCTCATCTCCCACTCACCAGCTCATGGCAGACCTTTCCAAAAAGACAACAGCTAGCCTCAGGGTTAGGGTGAACTCCTGCCCCCCTTTTCTTGAAATCTCAGTAAGAAAGACTATCTGCAGGAAGGGGGGAGATTCATCCCCGGGATTTTGATTTTTTTTCCCCCTTGTCCAAGTCACCATCGTCCCATTTTATTTATTTAAATAAATCCCCACTCCTTTGTCTTTTTTCAGACTTTCACTGTAGATGTTATCATTGCAGATATTTGACTATTTCATGATGCCAGTTCTACCCCCAAAGCCCTGCTGCATTCTGCATTCTACAAGTGTGCCGTCAAACAGCAGGATTTTCAAGACGTGTCCCTGCCAAGCAGCTGCATAGGCTGTCCTTAGTGGCATGTTGCATTATCTGCTGTGCCTCTACCTGTGTGTTTTTCTTTGGGGGAAGCTAAAGTGAGGCATATATTTAAGCCTTGTTGTGATTTTCACCGTTTTAGACTATGGGGACCAGAGACAGGGAGAGAATCAGATACACTGGAGGTAAACATTGAAAACCTTCCTCGCTCTCTGGCATGGACTGGTGCCAGAGGACCCTTCATTCATTTTTCTTTTCCTCCCAGATAAGTGCAATGTTTCCCAAGAAATTGCTCTAGACGGGTAGAGATGAAAGTTGTGGTTCACATATTCTGCTCGCAAAACCCAACTCGTGTTTTTCACATTTGCTAAGCCAGGACTGCAGTACTATTCCAACTGGTCCTGGCTCGGGATGACAGTTGCCCGCGTGTGACGCCGCGCGTCACTGTATTACTGTGCTTGCACTTACCTGCTGGGGAATCCTGCAGACAGACGGAATGGTGGCTCCAACGCAGGCTCTCCCTCTCCTCCCAGCGAACCTTGCCCTTCCCCTGCAGTGCGCGTGGGCGCCGCCCTTCCCCTCACCTCTGCCTGGATCCCAGTGCCCAGCAGTGGACGGATGCACCAGACACCTCCCTGGAATGTCTTCAGCTGCATCTCAGCTGATGTGCCCACTCCTCCTCAGTGGCAGGGAGGGGGCCAAGCAGGCAGAGACTCCGCAGTTTGGGCCTCTGCGGCAATGACTGTGGCAGAGGTGTGTCCCATCTCCCTCCCCCCTCAGTGTCTTCCACTCCAGTACCTCGAGCCAGCCCCAAATACTTCAGGTATCTTGTGTTCCCCGGGGTGCCTTTCAATGCTTTTTCAAGATATAGGTGCCCACTGCATTGTCACTTCCTCCTATGGGGGAAACTGCTCTGACTCCCACTTCTGCTATCACCTCTTTTCCTAACCCAAGCAGCCTACTCTCTTTTCCCACATGTTGCTTCCCGCCTCCCAACCACTTCCCGCTTCCTCGCCACTTCCCGCTTCCCCAGGTCTCCCATTCCCACATCTTTCTAGCCAGTGAGTGGTAGTCAAACGGATTCGAGAGATACCCGGAGTCTAGCAGACTCCATAGCCATCAGACCTAGCCTTGTCCCCCCGCCCCCAGGGGTCTTTTTCTTACCTTTATTCTGGACCACGTTATTGGCGGTTTGGGCGAAGGCAATGGCAATAGCACTGGAGATGTCGTTACACTTTTCTCTCCAGGAACTACCTGCAACAGATGTAGTGCTGGACTCATCTTTAGACAGGACTCTGGAGTTGGCTCTGGCCAGGACTCTGGGGCCCTCTCCATGGCAGGTTCTGGGGCTGGTTCTAGGGCCAGCCCTGTGTCAAGATCTGGGGTCAGCTCTCTAGTCGGTTCTGAGGCCAACTCTAGGGTTGGCTCTGGGACAGGTTCTGGGTTCGGCTCCGGGGCCGGCTCTGGGACAAGTTCTGGGGCCGGCTCTGAGTCTGGTTCTGGGGCCGGTTCTGAGTCTGGTTCGGGGTCCGGCTCTGGGGCCGGCTCTGAGTCTGGTTCGGGGTCCGGCTCTGGGGCCGGCTCTGAGTCTGGTTCGGGGTCCGG
>NC_034613.1:914998-916589 GCF_900095145.1 Mus pahari | reverse complement strand
CCGGCTCTGAGTCTGGTTCGGGGTCCGGCTCTGGGGCCGGCTCTGAGTCTGGTTCGGGGTCCGGCTCTGGGGCCGGCTCTGAGTCTGGTTCGGGGGCCGGCACTGGGGCCGGCTCTGAGTCTGGTTCGGGGGCCGGCTCTGGGGCCGGCTCTGAGTCTGGTTCGGGGTCCGGTTCTAAGTCCGGCTTCGGGGTCGGCTCTGGGGTTGATTTTGCGTCTGTTTCTGTGGCTGGTTCTGGAGTCGCCTCTGGACAGGGTCCCAGAGCAGGCTCTGGTACTGGTTCTGGAGAAGGCTCGGGGAATGGTGGAGGAGCAGGCGGTGGTGGGGCCGGAGGCGGTGGGGCCGGAGGCGGTGGGGCTGGCGGCGGAGCGGGAGGCGGCGGCGGCGGCTCTGGGGACTCAGCAGGCTGCTCTCCATCCTGAGACTGGGCAGTGCCCTGGGCCACCGAATCTACACCGTCCATTGCAGCACACCGTCTGAGGTCCAGGCAGCCGGGGTCCCTAAGCTTAGAGGGCTAAAGAGCCCTTGGGCGGTCCACCCACTCCTATCTGACATCCCTTTACAGGGTGCCAAACTTTGCACCCGCTTCGCTCCATGGCTAGCGCAGCTCTGAGGTCTAACCCAGGGGCGCGCAGCGTCTCGCAGAGCTGGGACACGCCCCTTGGTGAGCGCACACCTCTTCGTAAGCAGCTACGGGTTTGATGGGCGGGAAAGAGTAGGGCTTGAGAACGCGACTGGGCAGAGCGCTTGATGACCTCTTACCGACGTGCGCAGGAAAGGGGGGGGGGAGGCAAAAAAAAAAAAAGAGGAGGGGGAATTGAGTGCCTTGTGGGGAGGATTTGGAGCCTGCCCGGGGTTAACCCTTTAGTGACAGAAATGGGGGGAGAGAAGAGAGAGAGAGAGAGAGAGAGAGAGAGAGAGAGAGAGAACACAACAGAGACAGAAAGAAGTTGAGGGTCTTTGCAATCCATCCACATTCTACGGAGCTGCTGCTGGTCTTAAGCTTCTATAAGGTAGCTGCCCTCCTACCACAGCAGCAGGTGGATCTAGCCTGGGACCAACCACTTGCCCTCTTCCCAAGTCAGGAGGGACAAGTAATCCCTTTTATTTAACTCAGGACAAGAAATAAACCTGCAGAGATTGGAAAAAGAGAGACGGGGATGAAGGTGGGGGTGGGGAGACACTCCTCCGAGTTTCGGGGTTTTTTGTTTGTTTTGGTTTGGTTTGGTTTGATTTGGTTTGGTTGTTTAATTTCTGCGCTTTTCTAAATCAGAGCAGTTGAGGAGGTTGCTATTCCATACCAGGTTTGCGGTGCTTTGGGAAGGGAGTGCGATGAGGGAGAACTGGAGCCCTGGCTTTCTGCAGCCTGCAGATGTAGCCCTGAGCACCAGACAGCAAGGCGAGAGAGTGCCCTGGCAGTGGTGGTGGCTAGGCTGCGAGCTCAGCAGCTGAGGCTCTGCTGATCTCCGCAGCTATCTGGCATCTTAGTACTCAGGCTTTGCCATAGGAGACAGTCTTCTTTTAGCTGGACTCCTGAGCATCTGCGGACTTTTAATCTAACGTGTGTGTGTGTGTGTGTGTGTGTGTGTGT
>NC_034613.1:912401-914933 GCF_900095145.1 Mus pahari | reverse complement strand
TGTGTGTGTGTGTGTGTGTGTGTGTGTGTGTGTGTGTGTGTGTCTTTGCAAACGGTCATATTCTGGACTGAGGAAAAAAATCATTTCAAAACCCCACACCTCGTTTTTTAAGCTCCTGAAGCACTCTGACATTAGGGATGGAAAATTATGTTGCAAAAAGGACAGGTCGCTGCAGCAGCACTCTTCCCACCAACGACATTAGGAGACTTCAGAAGCTCTATCCTTGTTAGCCATAGACACATACCTACAAACCATCATCTTAGACCTAGACGTTAGACGCCAATATGCTGCCATACAGAATTAAAATTGGAGAAGTCTTCCCATCAAGGCATAGCTGCGTGGGGGAGGAATACCTATAAACCTAATTTGAAATATGACAAGTGAATTTATCTCCCACACAGAGAATGCTGCAGTTTGGATGGCAACTCTCCATCTGCAGCCCCTCCTCCATCAATCGTCTTCCAGAGTACAATATCCACTGGTCCCTATTCCTTTGTGAGCTGATACTCGCCAATAATTTCCTAGAATCTGCAGTATGTTTTTCTGTTCTCAACACCATCTTAACAATGAATACCACTGAAGACAGTCTCATATATGCCTCCCCCCACAACACATACACACTGCAAAGACCAGAATCTATGATGCCGTGAGCATTTCTCAGACACTTGCAGCATCATCTTTACTTAAACCTACCATTCTGCATACATGTCACACTGCTTGACAGCTACTAAGCCCAGCATAGGGACCATCTCTAACCTCTAGGATGGGAGAAACCCAGGGGAGCCGAGACCCTCAACTCTCTTACTTGGCAGGCCTCTTGCCAGTAATCCCACCTTATGTGCCCACCTACTTCTCCCTCCTTGGGATTTTTCTCTTCTCTCAGATCTCACACTCAAACAAGCTACGTTAACCTTGTGTGTTTGTAAGGGAAACCCACAAGTGTCACATCAAACCAGTGGGTAAGCCCAGGCTTGGAGGTCATTTCTCAGGCTTTTATACCCTGGTGCAAACAAAACAAAATAAAAGCAAACAAACAAAATGTTTAGAATGAACTGGTGTTTAATGTTTAATGCTCCTTTTACAAAGCTTCAGCATAGAGTCAGGAAGACTGAAGGCTGTGAAGGCACCAAATAAGAGGGCCTCTCAGGTTTAGAAGCAGATGATTTTTGTCATCAAGCATGACGGCACTAGGAGACAACTTGAAATTATCACTTTATGTATATTCCATGAACTCTTGTTTATAATTCTGTCTGTGCTCAGTCATGACAGGTCCAAAATTTACCGTGTGATCTCTTACTGCAAGATCATTTGGGTGTTGTTTGTGTACAGCTTTGGCTCCAGGAGGGCATATATACTGATTTGTCTGTTTTGATCTTTCTTCTTCTGACCAGCTTTGAATACAATGTCTTATATATGACATTTTTTTTTGGTAGCAGGGAATCAGAAAGATTGATTAGAGCCTGATCTGGGGGGGGGGGTAATTTGCTGCAACTAGTATACTTCCTCTCCTCCTTAACCAGTTTTTATTAAAAACAAAACCAGAAAAGGCTTTGCTTAGAAGAGATGCTAGTGTATGTTCCTCAAATTCTAATCCAGTTATGAAGCCAGAGTAAGATTTACAAAGTGTTTACTAAGCAGCTCGTACACTGCAGGTAACTGGGTAGGGTATTTTTTCTGCAGTGCTTTTGAATTTGGTACTCTAGATAGCACTCTTAAACTAACTGTTTAAGAAGAGGCTGGAGAACCATCACAACATTAAAGTCTTCCTCCTCTTTCCCATTTTATTTTCATTTTTGAATGTGAGCGATAATACGGTGCTAGAGGGCCCCTAGTATTAAAGCAATAGTTATAAATTTCCTAAGTCCACCTTTTTACAGAATAGTTGAATGAAATCAGTGTGTTTTCGGAGTCTTAGCAGCTGCCTACCTTCCCCACTTGTTGCCAGCTTGGCAATATTCAAAGCCCAAATAGAATCTTTTATAATAATCTTCTGAATAAGATAAAGAGATGAGGTGATGAACAGCATCATCCTTCCCAGAAAAATTCTAAGCATCTGGGGGCTGGTGAGATAGCGCAATGAAGAAGGTAGCCGATTCTGACAGGTTTGGTTGGATTAAAATGCAAACCTGTCATCCTTCAGTCAGTTTGGTCTCCTAGGGTTTAAGAGACACAGGGTTGTAGGTTTTTAAAGGTGTGTTCTTATAATGCATTTTGACTTCTAAACTACATCTAAATACATTATCTCTCTTGAGCCTCATAACTATTGTCTGAAAAAGGAAGTCTGGACTTCCATTGCACATGCCTATACCTTGACTTTCATAGACAAGAAAATACAAGTCCAGTGAGATTAAACACCATGTCTAAGGACACAGAGATAATTGGGGGCAGGACAGATATTTAGAACTTGAGCCCAGTGCTGATGTGAGAACTGTAAGACAATGGCTATGTATATACTCTCCTTAGCAAAGTGAGAAACTGTCCTAATGCCATATTTACCTTCTCTCTCTCTCTCCTCTCTCTCTCTCTCTCTCT
>NC_034613.1:883173-912350 GCF_900095145.1 Mus pahari | reverse complement strand
AGAGAGAGAGAGATAACAACCTGCAATAAAGCTCACTATAAGAATTCCCTGTTCAGAGGAATCGTATTTAATATATGTAATAGGATAATCCACCCACAGTGTGTCCATTTTATTTGTTCTATTTTTATGTTTTCCTGAAATGAAGCATCCCATAGTTAAGATGCATTTACTGCCAGTCTGAAGCTTATATAGCCCAATTAGGAGCCATGGGAAAAGAGAAGAGGAGGTGGAAACCAGAAACACACTCCTTCCCAGAAGAATCTTAAGAACCTGGGGGCTAGGGAGGTAGCTCAATGAGTATAAGCATCCGCTTCCTAACCTGACAGTTTGAGTTCAAGCCCCAGGATGAACATGGTAGAAGATGAGAACCTACTCCTACATTTGGAGTCTGGCCTTGACGTGTGTGCATGCAGACTAAACCTATATTATGTCCTTACACTTATAATTTAATATCTCTGAACCTCAAATTTCATCACCTGAAAATGGAGTGAGGGATGCTCACAAGGTAGCTCTGTGTATTGTGGCAAAAAAAAATCTCAGTGATGCTGTGTGTGAAGTAGGGATGGTATACTAAAAAGAAGCATACCCAGAAGTAGGTCTAATAGTTAACGAAGATCAGCAAAGGGCAAGAACGGAATATTTTGGGTCAAGGAGAAAAGAATGAATTGCAACCCATGGTAAGAGTCAGTTGGGCTATCTGAAGGCAGGGAACCACACCAAGGACTGGTGAGAGTTTGGGAAGAGTAGTAGGAGCAGGGTGTTAAGCCTACACTGTTTTTGTTTTAAAACCAACTGAGAGCCAATAGATGTTGGTTTAGTGTAGGGATTATATAGTGAAACTGTTCCATGAGAAAAAATATTCTTGACAGTAGATATTATTCTGGAAGCATATACTGACCTACCTTGGTTCTTGAAGTCATATCTAGTGTATTTGGAGTCATTTGTAAAATCACAACTGTTCATTTTGTTGCTGCAACCTGTAGTTTGGGGTCTGTATTGCCAAGGCTTATGCTTTATCTGCTGTCACAGTTTGCTTAACCACCTACATATATATTGGGATTCACGCCACAATAGGCCACTCATGGACACAATATGCTAATGGAGCTTCTTTTTTTAATTGTCTCTTTTTATTTTACCTGTGTATCATGTTTGCCTGCATGTATATCTATACATAGCTGGAGCCCACAGAAGCCAGGAAAAGTCACCAGATCCCCTGGACCTGGAGTTAACAGTTGGTCATAAGCTGCCATGTGGGTACTGAGAATTGAACACAGCTCGTTTGCAAAGAGCATCAAGTGCATAAAGGGCTCTTAACCCTGAGCCATCTCTGCAGACCTGTTAACATAGTTTCTAATATGAAATTCTAACTAACGATGAATAATCAGAGGATGAGAGGAAAGAACTTTGTAGACGGAAGTGAAGGAAGGTAAGAAAAAAATAAGTCTTTGTAGCATCTTTGACATAGTATGACTTAGAGATGGCAGAAAGAAAACAATGACAGGTGTTGGTTTTGCAACTCAGTGTTATTTGTCTAACGAACTTAAGACAAGAAAAGAAGGAGATAAGAGGCAGGAGTGGGTGGGTTGGGGAGCAGGGGGAGGGGACGGTATAGGGGCTTTTCAGAGAGGAAACAAGGGAAGGGGATAGCATTTGAAATGTAAATGAAGAAAACATCTAATAAGGATAAAAAAAAGAGGTAGGGGACAAGGGAGGGAGGGAGAAAAGGGGACTCTGTGTGGATCATGCCTATAATTACAGCATCCCAGAGGCTAAAGCAAAAGAATTATGAGTTCACAGCTATCTTGGGGCTATGCAGAGAGCTTGTCAGGTCTCAGAAGATGGCCAAAACACCCAGATAATTGGAGTTAAATTGTCGCTGGTCTATCTGAGAATGATCACCTGTAAAAGATAGGAGAAAAAAATTAAAACACCTGTTAAGTACACAAAGACTAATAGGATCATTACTAAGTTTATAATAGCCGTAGCCTGTTTGTACCATGGAAATCTAGAGCTTTCAGTTCCAAACTTTTTGCCAAGCAATATGATGCTTCGTATAGTTTAACTATGATTTTTGGACACCATATAAAGCAGACAAGAAATTAGTAACAATTTTAGGAATATATCCTTTGAGTTGAATTAAATGGCCATTGTGAAACATCCTATCTAGTAATCATTTTTAAGAGAAAAGAAATAGCTCTGACATGGTTAATGTTGCAAATTATTACAATCATCCTCTTGAAGAGGAGATAACTGGAAATTCAGAAGCACTTGAAGTGAGTGAGAGTCCAAAGACCTAACAGCTGTCATAATTGATATCTCTAGCATAGTCTCAGACCCATATAAGGAATGAATTTTCATTTTGGATTTAGGAAGGCAGAAAGAAAGGCTAGCCATAATCAAAGATGCCTGTTTAAAAGGAATAACATTACTTAACATTTAGATTGTGTTTAGTATTTTAAGTAATTTATATTTAAATGTAAATGTATGTAGTAATGTAGACTTAAAATTTTATCTTATATTACTTGCACAAACTAATGGGTTTCATTATGACACATCATACATGTATATAATGTATTTTAAGTATCTGTAATCCTGTTATCATATTCTACTCCACCTCCATGCACTTTTCTTCCCCTATCTCCAAGCCTACTATCTTTGATGAGGGGTGAAAGCTACACTTTATCTATATCATCTATATCTGTATCACATATATCTATATTTGCACATATGCAATATATGCTTATGTATCTACAACGCAATTAGAATCACATTGGTTTAAGAATGTGGAAGGAGTAGAATTTACTGTAGGTTCCATAGCCTCACCAGCCACAGATCGTGGACTAGGTTTACAAGACTAAGCATGGATTCCCTCCTTTTGAGAGAGCCTAAGTCCAATTTGACAGCCATTGGTTACCCATGAGACATGAGTGCCTTTGGAGATACTGTGCCTGGCTGGTCATTGCAGTTATATTTTGTTGGGGCCAGAGAGAATTGTGTCAAGGAAAAAAAATGTCTTAAGCTCTTCAGTAAAACTGCATTTTTCCCCCAACATATTTTTGATTAAGAAATTATTGAACCCATGCACAAATAAAAACTAACCATATATACTTTATATTTTTCTAAATTGTCCAAGAGCAATGTAGAACCATTGCCCTAAACTTACAGTAAACAAAATCTTGTGCAAATTTATGCAAAGTGTTTTAATATGATAGAAATTTCCATTTTTTAGAAAAACTACATGTTGATTAAAGCAGAACTTTCAGTACTCCATTGTACGATGAATAAGTATAAATAAACCATTCAAAGCCATTATAAATCTTGGCTACTAATGCTACTTTCTGATTGAGGAACTAAGGAAAAATTTCAAGTTCTTTTGTCACTCTTCTCAATCATAGACCAGATGAAACTTGCACATCTTGTATTTGCTGCTATAAAAACATTGAAAGTGGTTATATGATTAATTCTAGGAAATCAAATAATCATTTCTGTTGTAGCAAGGCACAACTGTGAAATGTTTTAGGAAGAGATGATGTAAATGGGGGGGGGCATAAAATGTTATAACTATAACTATATATATATATATATATATATATATATATATCAGCAATACTTTTAAATTAACAAAAATAGAAAGACCAGTTTTCTAACCAGAAAGGAATAAACAGTAAAACTTTCCCTCAGTGTTCATTTGAACAAGGATTTAATACCAGTACCACTTAGTGACTTTCTCACATATCCAAAGGGAATCAGAAGGGTATCCTTTTCAAGTTTTAAATCAGAAGTTATAAATCCAGCTGGCTGGTCCTGGGACTTGGATGGCACAATGAAGATGAACAAAATAGGTGTGTAACTTGCTGGAAATATCAAAAGATTGCATTAGGACCTTGCTCTGGGATCCCCATGGCCCCAATGGTTAAATCAACACTTAATCCAACGATGTAATCATCTTTGCTCAAAAAAACAGACGAGTTCCTCAGTATAGAAGACAGTTTATTTCCAAGTAGAGGAGAATATCCTCTCCAGCAGTGGGAGGAAATAGTGGTCACTCTCAGAAACCACTTAGAGCACTGTTTGCCTACCATTCTTCAGAAACATCAAACCAAGAAAAAAAAGTTAGAAAGATGCAAGAAACAGGTAGGGGAAGAAACTTGGTACAAATAGATGCTCATAGGCTAAATTGTGAGGAAGGTGGTTTTCTTCTCCTTCTTTCAGTGAGCCACTCTCTTCCTAGCAGATGAGTTGTCCCTGTATGTCTCTTTGCTCATTGTGACTTAAATTGAAGTGCACACTTTCTTGGCTCTATGGTAAGAAGAAATCTTGATGAAAATCTTCACACAATTGAAGTGATTTACAAGTACAAAATGCCACTTAATTCAACTGTCTTAGATGAAATTAATGCATTAAAATAGCCAGTTCCAGGCCAGAAAGATGACTCAGTGTGTAAAACTGCTTGTCACTCAAGCCTGATAACCTGAGTTTAGTCCCAAGAACCCATATGAAAAAGCCAAATGTGGTGGTAAACATCTGTGATGCCAGAGCTCCCAAAATGAGATGAATGGCAGAAATAGGAGACTGGTCAGAAGATTGGGAAGCACCCAGCCTTGAGTACAGAAAAAGATACAAGAAAGATTCTATTTTAACAAGGTGGAAGGAGAGAACTGACATGTTATTGTATATATTCATGAAAACACATCACACACACACACACACACACACACACACACGCATGCATACACGCAGAGTCAGTTGTAGGACTTTGTCACCAATCACCTTTTGGTTCTAAATCTACTGCCTTTGTTTGTAAGCTTTGGGATTACAGCAGTTCTTGGTAGTGCCTATTTCCATCAGCTACATTCCCCAAGTTACAACTAGACCAAGTGGCTGTCCTCTTTCAGCTTCATGAACCTGTACGATAATAAGGCCCCTTTGCAACTGGGTCTCAAGACATTAAATTAGCTTTGGGACAAAGATGATACAGCCTGACTCTAGAGTTCATTGGGATTTCCTCATTTATTCATTTCAAAGTAAATACTAAATACCAGTGACATGGTAGATCCTTGTCTGAATGCTGGAGATTCGCCAATAAATAAGGCACACCAGCATCTTTGCTCAAATAACATCTAAGTAGATGGCTGGGGTGATACAGACATTAGACAGTCAAGGAAGTACATATGCAGAAACTGCATTGGGAAAATAACAAACAGGATGCAAATAACAGCAACAACAAAGGAAATCTGAAGCAGGATAATAGGATAGAAAGTTCATAAAAGGCTTCTCTGGTCAAATCATCTATTCATTTGCTTAATCCTGTATATATTAAAAATAGTTTGAAACTAAATTTATCAATACTAATATCAATAACAAAGCTGCCAGAACAAGTTCAAAAATGTTTTTCTACTAACTTGATAAACAGTCAGCCTTTTGACAAAGTTTAAGAATCATAAAATCATAAAATCATGTTTTTCTAAAAAATTATTCACAAACATTGATATTTTGTAACATTTGCTTAATATGTAGTTCCTGTCTCTCTTTCCCTCTCACTTTTCTCTCTCCTTCCCTCTCTCTTGCCCTCCCTCCCTCCATCCCTCTCCCGACCCCTTTGTTTCAAAGTTAGTTGCGGACATGTAGATTTTGCTCCTAGAAGTATTTCAGTATGTATCTCATAGGGAAAACAGATATTCTCTTCCATAAAGTATGTAATGATTAAAAAAACTAACAAACAATACATTTATAATAGTTAACATACAATGCACACACTATCTTTTCCATTTTCCCAACCAAGGATCTCTATACAAGGTCTTTATAAAAAGAGGATAAATTAGAGATAGCACTTAGTTTTTGTCTTTCCATTCTCCTTTAACCTAGAATAGATTCTAGTTGTTTTGTTTTATCTTCAGTGCATTGGTATTGTTGAAATGCTCAGAGAGTGGGCTTGAGTTTGGATTTGATTGAAATTGTTTGCAATTATCCATCTATGGAGTGCTCTCTCTCTCTCTCTCTCTCTCTCTCTTTTTTTTACTTGTAAAAGCTACTTTCTGATGAGCCCTGAAAATAGGAGTCCGCCACAAGAAAATGATCTAGAGAAAATGACTCCAGGCAGAGGGAACAGCACGTAATAAAGGCCCTCAGATGGGAACAAACTTGTTTGTGGGGGGGAAAAGTTCAGAATGGCCTGAAGATCAAGGGTAAGAGTGGGTATGTGGTGAATCCAGATCATCAGGCAGGATTCAGTTTGCAATAAACCACATAAATTGGAGAAATTGCAATACCGAAGAAATTGCCACCAAAGAATTTAAGCAATTTGATGGTATGATATAAAATTTCAAGTAAAAGTGATTCCTATTTTTCCAGAAATTTCTTAGAAAACTTTCAATAGCTTGTGATATAAGCAAGTTAGTTGTCAGAGCTATAAGAACCCGCCCCTCATTATCTATTCTCCAGAAGAAACTGTTTAGAACAAGTTTGCTAAGCTAAACAATATGTTTATAAAGCTGATTCATATGCTTTTAGATTATTGCTTATGAAAAGAGATTCGTTCAATATTACCTTCAGCCTCCACACATAGAAGGAAAGATCCCATTGTACCACTGTCTACATTGTACGACAAGTATCTCAAATTTTTATTACATCACTATTTAGAGTGTGTACTATTGTGACTATGCAAATTCTGTAGTTGAGTTATATAGCACACTAAGATTACTTTTGTTTGCTTGTATATGTGCTTGATTTTCATGGAGCTGGTAGCTTATGTATTTGTTTACTTTTATAGCTCATCTACAATCCATTCCTTGATTGACTAAATATTTATCAAATATATGAAGATACACAGATTATTGTATCAATTTTATCTTCTTGGAGATATCCTTTGAGGTTGTCCAATTATTCTCTAAATCCATAGAACTCTTTCATCTCTGATATCCCTAGTAATTGCAAAGGCATTTCACCATTATTTCCTAGAAATTGTTAGAGACGTTACAAACGTTTTGAGATGTCTGAAGCCATTCTGCTTGCTGATCTTTTACAATGTTTTTCTCTAGACCCTATTACTTTCTTTGTTTTACTCTTAGTGTACAATATCCCATTAATATCACTCTGTGCGAGGAATGAATACAGAAAATGTGGTACACTCAGCAATTAAAAACAATGAATTCATGAAATTCTTAGGCAAATGGATGGATCTGGAGGATATTATCCTAAGTGAGGTAACCCAATCACAAAAGAACACACATGATATGCACTCACTGATAAGTGGATATTAGCCCAGAAACTTAGAATATCCAAGATACAATTTGCAAAACATATGAAACTCAAGAAGGAAGACCAAAGTGTGGATACTTTGCTCCTTCTTAGAATGGGGAACAAAATACCCATGGAAGGAGTTACAGAGACAAAGTTTGGAGCTGAGACAGAAGGAAAGACCATCCAGAGACTGCCCCACCCGGGGATCCATCCCATATACAACCACCAAACCCAGACACTATTGCATATGCCTGAAAGATTTTGCTGACAGGACCCTGACATAGCTCTCTCTTGTGAGGCTATGCCAGTGCCTGGCAAATAGAGAAGTGGATGCTCACAGTCATCTATTGGATGGAACACAGGGCCCCTAATGAAGGAGCTAGAGAACGTACCCAAGGAGCTAAAGGGGTCTGCAACCCTATAGGAGGAACAACAATATGAACTAACCAGTACCCCCACCCCAGAGCTGTATCTCTAGTTGCATATGTAGCAGAGGATGGCCTAGTCAGCCATCAATGGGAGGAGAGGTCCTTGGTGAAGATCATATGCCCCAGTACAGGGGAATGCTAGGGCCAGGAAGTGGGAGTGGGTGGGTTGGGGAGCAGGGTGGGGGTATAGGGGGCTTTGGGGATAGCATTTGAAATGTAAATGAAGAAAATATCTAATGAAATAGAAAAAATATCACTCTGTGCATACCTTGTACCTCCTACTATATTAGATACTCTCTGGATCCTTTCAATTTTAAAACCGGTGGTCAATTTTAGAAATTTTTATTGAATTACTTAAGTTTTTCTCCAATGTTGCCATTGTTTTCTAGACCTTATGTAATTTTTATGTGGAACTTCTCTCATTGAGACTGTAATTTGCTGGCTGTTCTTTTTGATGCAGGACTTTGTTCTATAGTCTGCACCAGTCTTGAAGTCACAATTCTTCTCCTTTAAGCCTTCTAACTGCTAGGATGACTGGTGTGTGCCACCATGCCATGCCTACTTTTCTCTCATTACTTTTCCTATTTCCTAGTCTGCCTCTTTGCTCTACTTCTGGAAAAAATTTCTCAGCTTTCTCTTCTAACTCTTCTGCAGTACTAAAGTATAATTCTGAACCTACCCAAAGTGCTTAACTACCACTGTTTAAGGGCATGATACCTAGCAAGGTTGCCCTCACTTCAGATGCCAGCCACAAGGTCCCAAGCATCCATAAGGTATTCACCCTTTTGATCAAGTAGGTACACACTTGGGGATTTCAACAGTCCCCTTAGGCTTGACATTTCTCTAGAATAACTTATATAACTCAGGTGAGAATTAGGTGTATCCTAGCAATTTTATTATCGATGAGTTCTATAAATCCAATGCAATCACAACTAGCAAAATGAAAAGGATGAGGTCTGGACCAGTCTCTATTGTGATGTTTCTACATCTTTCCCTCTGAAATAGGAATATATCATCCTTTTGGGACATTGATGTTCACCAACTAGAAGGCTTACCCAAACCAAAGTTTTTATTAGGGTTTACTTACATAGGCCTGATTGGTTGAATCATCTGTTGAACTCTGTCTCAAATCCTAATCTATCTTTACCTTGAGAGGCATTTGTTTGAGCCGATATCATGTAATTCAAAACCTTAACCTTTTAATCATGCTGCTTGTTATTGGGAGACTAGTTTTCATCCTGAATACTCATATTTCATCCTGAATAATCTAGGAGCTCACCATGCATCACCTCGTTGACAAAAGTTCAGACATCATTCTAGAGGTTTAACATGAAGAACAAAGACTTGTTTACCATTGAAGAAATGTCAAAGGTTTGGAAACTGTTGCAGGAACCAGAGACAAACCCATAATTATTTTTATTATACAACAAACTCTAATAGGAATTTCAGGAACTAGAATTTTAAAACCATTTTGCTTTCTGAGTTTCTTCTTCCTCTTTTCCTGCTCAGATTTCATTGGTGTTAGGTTGGATCTAATCTGCATTTTGAATGGGGGAACAATTTGCTTCTAAGATCATTCAGGTTGGTTCCAGAATTTATCTTACCATGACTATATGACTGAGGTCTTGACATTTTATTGCCCATTGACTGGGCTAGTTACTGTTTCTTAAGGCTTCTGGTAGTTCTTTGCCATGTTAGCTTCTCCAGCATAACCTCTAATTTATTCATATCCATGAAATAAGACCTTAGCTTTATTCTGCCAAGGTAGACCATATATGATGTTATATTAGCACCTTTGTCTTCTCTGCTATCTTAGAAATAAGACATATGATCTCACCTGCATTAAGGAGACTTGTTTATGAAGATGCTTTCATTTGTCCACTGTATGCTATTGGCTTCTTTAGGTGGGAAGGGGAGGAGGAGGGGAAAAGGGAACAGGATCAGGTTTGGAGGAGACGGGAGATAGGCTCAAAAGGCCAGGAGAATGAATGGAGATGTGCAGCTGTTGGGGGTGGGGCATGGGGAAAGAACATCTAGAAAGTCTCAGAGATCTGGGATGGGAGAGGCTAACCAGGATTCAATGTGGGTGACCTTAGGCAAAATGCGCAATAGTGGGGAGATGGAACCTGAAGAGACCATCCCCAGTAGATAGACAGGTCCCCCAGTGGAGGGATGGGGACACCAAGCCATCTACAAAATTTTCGACCTAAAATTGGTCCTGTCTAAAAGAAATGCAGGGAACAAAAGTGAAGTAGAGACTGAAGGAATGGCTGACCAATGACCACACCAACTTGGGATCCATCCCATGGGTGAGTGCCAATCCCTGACACTATTGCTGATGCCGTGTTGTACTCACAGACAGGAGCCTAGCTAGCATGGCCGTCCTGTGAGAGGCTCTACCATCAGCTGACTGAGACAGCTGCAGATACTTACAGCCAACCATTGGGCTGAGCTAGGGGACCCCTATGGAAGAGCTAGGGGAAGAATTGAAGGAGCTGAAGGGGATGGCAACCCCATAGGAAGACCAACAGTGTCAACTAACCAGGACCCCTTGGAGACTAAGCCACCAACCAAAGAGCATACACAAGCTGGTCTGAGGCCACTGGCACATATGTAACAGAGGACTGCCTTGTCTGGTGTCAGGGGGGAGAGGATGTGCCTAATCCTGTAAAGACTTGATGCTCCAGGGTAGTGGGATACCCAGGAGGGGCCACACCTCTCAGAAGTGAAGGGTAGGGATATGCAGGGAAGAACTCTGTGAGGGGGGACTGGGAGAGGGGCAACATTTGGGATGTTAATAAATAAATAAGGGATTAATAATATAAAAGAGCATTATTTATGTGGGTTTTTAAAACTTGGGTTCTGAGACAGAGCCACATTATCTACTCCAAGTTGGCTTTGCACACATGATCCTCTATATCTCAGCTTTCAAAGTATTGGGATTGGAGATGTATCACCACATCCTGCGAAAATCAGCACCCTTTGTTTTTTCTAGAGTTTATCACATTCCTAGAGAAGAATTTCTCAATGCTCTTAGAGTTTGCAACTCTCTAAGAAAGCTTAATTTTCATTATATATGTATATATTTTCTATGTATATATTATACATATATATATATATATATATATATATATAGAGAGAGAGAGAGAGAGAGAGAGAGAGAAGAGAGAGAGAGAGAAGAGATCTTGACTTGCTCAGTGTGTGTCTAGTCCATAGACTATTTTACTCACTCTAAAGCAGTGGTTCTCAACATTCCTAATGCTGCAACCTCATGTTGTGGTGATCCCCAACCACAAAAGTATTTTTGTTTCTATTTTATTACTATAATTTTGCTACTGTTACGAATAGTGATGGAAATCTCTATGTTTTCTGAAGGTCTTATGTGACCCCAGGGAAAAGGTTGTTCTACCCAAAAGGGGTCTTGACCCACAGGTTGAGAGCCACTGCTCTAGAGAATAGGCTCACATCCAGTAGGAATTGTAGCTCAAGCATATTTTCAGCACACCTGTACACCCTATATTCTACAATTGGTGTCACCAAAAGAGCAAATATAAGACTAATAGGAGACATTAGTGATACCCTCACTTAGGCAATAGCCACTCCCAGTAATAACAACTATAAGAAGTTGTCATTTATGGAGTGATTACTGTAAGACTACTTCCACATTAAGGGATATTTATATATTCTTTCATTTAATTTCCTTAACAGTCCTGTGAGGTAGATACATTCATTACCACAGAATCGTTCAAGTGGATTCTTTCCAAGTCAGTCAAGTTGTGAAGGAGACTGTGTTAATACAAATTGGAACTTTAGAAAAGCCAGGGGGCGTACAATCCATTAGCTGCTGCTATTACTAATTCTTTCTTGCTACTTCCACACTTTTGGGAAGATGTATCATCTCTTTAGTCACACTGACTCTCGATTCTTTTAAGTGTCTCTTCCTCTTCTTGTTTCTGATCTCAAAGCTCCTCTCCTGTGCTTTACTTCCCAGAATGTTCATCTGGGAACATTGCAGCTTTATTCCACTTTAAAACTTGCTTGTGGGAGAAATAGAAGGTCCAGGTGGAAATCAGGAAAATGTGGCCCTATCGGCAATTCCTTTATTTCCTTAGGAATAGAGGACATGAAACTGCAAATGTCTTGAATTGGTCACTTGAATACAACCTAGAAAGGATAAACAAGAAAAACGAAGACCTTAATGCCATTTGAGACTTTTTCTTGAGCAAAAGAATTAGCAGGAGTGAGAGTAGATTTGATAGCATATACAATCGTCACTCATTACTAATGGTGTAGGAGAAAGTGTAGAAAGATATTTAGTCAGCTCAGGCTATCATAAAAAAACACCCTAGTCTAGGGTGCTGAAACGACAGGCAGTAATTCCTAGTAGTCATGAGAGATGCAAGTTCAAGAGAAGGATATGAGGATGGTCAGGATCTAGAAATGGCTTCCTCTACATGGTTAGCTGATTGACCAATGTCGCGCTCTGTTTTGTTTTGTTTTTTTTCAAGGTTGTCGGGAGGATGGCATTAGCAAGCTCTCTGGTCTCTTTTTTTGAGAAGGCCATTGATTCTCTTGTGAAAACCTCACCTGCATGATAACCTCTCCAAGAGAGTTCAATCTCTAAGGAGAGTCATGTGAGCTAGGGGTCACTGGGGTTATGTTTCAGCATTTGAATTTTGACAAAGTCAATTCAGTATACTTGAAAGTGAAGTAAGCCCTGCCCTGCTTCTCCAGGTCCTCACTGAGAAGCACACACTGACAACCAAATCAGTCCACAAACCTAGGGGACAGGCACCTGGGTTGTCTTGTTTCCTTTCTGCTGTTAGCCATGGCAGCATCCATTGAGCTGATAGTCTTTGCTCCTAACTCTTTCTGCTCTGCTGAGTCCTGAATAGATTTTCACTCCTCTGTAAATTGCTTTTGTGTTCTATTAAAGCTTCATTAAGACATACTTATCATACAATGATTTAAAAAAAATGATCGACAGACTATATACTAAAACATCATTGACTCTCCTCCCCTGAGAAATTCTTTTTTTGTGTGACTAGTGGAGGTGAGGGTAAATCAGAGAACAGAATTCATAAAAGTGATTCACCTTCTCTAGAGCCAAGAATAATAAGTGACTATCTTATAGTGTTGGGGACATCAAATGTTCTCTCTCTCTCTCTCTCTCTCTCATCCATGGGAACAAAATTGTATAAATGAGGCTGAAGAAGTAACTTATTCTTACTTTACCCTTCTACTTTCCTTCTACAGTTAGCTTAAGGGCTACTATTTTTTTCTTCTTTAGTGCCAAGAAGGAAAATAATAAAGAGCACAAGAGGATATATGTGACTAAGTAACATTGTTTCTGGTTGTCATAGTTCTGGTTACAGTTATAAAACCTTCCATTGTTGCTCTAGGCATCATGAGAATAAAATTCATATAGTCACTCATCATGAGCCAAGACGCTTATGTTCAGCATTCATAGGTCTGTATGTATGCAACAGTGTCTTTTTTTGTTGTTTGGACAGGAGAAGGAATGTGTTTATCTAGGTGGTCAACTGTATTCATCCTTTCATCAAATTTTATTAAGTGTGCATTGTGTATCTGAGGTGGAAAGTACCTAAAATGTGTTTCTGGCCTTTCATGCTCTTATAGACCCCTCCACACACACATACCTCTCTTAGGTCACAGTTATGTACAGATTGTAAAGGTGCAGTATGATAAGAGTGATGGTTATGTGCCTAGAAGAAGTGCTACTCTGAAGGAAAAAGTGGTACTTATTTGCTCCTAGGAAACTGGAGCTATGTTTAGAATGGAAATAGTCATAACTCTCTACATATTACTGTACAATTTATATAGAATGTATGAGTAAACATACCTATATATGAAAATGTATTTTTTGAGAGGATGGTTGGTCGCAGTTTTGAAGATCCTTTCTGAACAGTTAGGTGTGGCACACATACCGAGATCTTTGCTTCCAGAAGCTTATACACACCTCCAATTCACCTTGTCCCCAGTGTACAGACAATGTTACTACTTAGGATCTTTGTTCCTCATAGAAGCATTTGCATTTCCTCACACTACATTACTTTTCTCATGTGCTCTTATTGGTTATGGAGACTATTAATCAAGGATGGGGCGTGCACCTGAGCCCATCTTCATTCCTCAAGGAAGTCATAAATACTAAAATCCCAAACCTACACAGGCTAATTCTCAGGCAGTGGTCCTCATCTGTTGCTCCACTGTGACCTAACTGAAGGAATGTGACTTGTACAGTCAATAACCAACTTCTTGCAAGTCACTCCAGAGATCATGATGATAACCACTTTTATTAAACAGCAGATACTATCTTCACAATTTTAGATCAACGGATTCATCACTCTATCTCCAAAACTCAGGTGTAGGGGTGAGTCAGGGGAGTCAAGGGGGATGCTTCAGATTTCAGATGTCCCGAAGACCTCTGTTATACATATTTGGCTCCCACTTTGGCACTGTTGTTGGGAGATGGTAGAACCACTCAGAAGTAGGGCCTAGAAGGAGGTGTTCAGGTAACCGGACGCATGTTCTTGAAGGGATTATAAGACCTTACCCATTCCTTATTGTCTTTTGTTCCTTGGCCACAAAGGGAACAGCTTTGTTGATCACACACTCTTTCCATATTATGCCACCTATCTTAGCTTGCTTTCTATTGCTGTGACAAAACATTGGCCACAAGAACTTGGAGTGGAAAGAGTTTGCTGTGCACTTTATACTCCACCATCTAGAGCAGGAGCTAAAAGCATGCATAGAATCCGAGACCATGGAGGAACACTGCTACTGGCTTGCTCTGCATGGCTTCCTCAGCTAGCTTTCTCATAACAACCGAGGCATACCTGACCAAGAATTGCATCGCTCACATTGGGCTGGGACTTCCAACATAAATCAACAACCTAGAAAATGCCCCTGTTGACCTAGGTACATACCAATTAATTGAGGCAATTTTGTAGTTGAGATTCTGTCTTACTGGGTATGTCTATGTCAAGTTAACAAAGCTATGATATTGCCTTACTCTAGTTCCAAGAAAACAGGGTCGACCAGCCACAGGCTGACTCTACCAGACAGCAAGTCAAAATAAACCTTGTCTATTTTATTGCCTTTTTTTTTTTTTCATTGAAAATTTCATACACGTATACAGTCTTGGTTATATCCACCTCAACTCCTTCTATTTCAACATCCCTGGGTCCCTGCAACACATCTTCCTTTCAAATTCACATCCTCTTTGTATTGTTGATTATCTCAGGTATTTGTTACAGAGATGAGAGATGACTCACACATTTAGTCACTTGTCCCGATACTCTACTCTCTCAGGAATTATGGTGGTAAAATAAGACAGAAGGTAAAAGCAACAGTCACGCAGCTTTGAGATTTTCCTTCAGCTGCATTCTTACATGAAACCAGTCTTCTTTTCTAAAGAGGAGGTGCACTCTATGTCTGACCATGGATTGCGGCTAGCAGGATAGGAAATGACAATGGCATGCTCCTAATTTTTGTGTGCTTATGTAATGTCTGTCTGGGCATGTGGAAAAGCAAAGGATAAATGCTGCTTTTAATGCCCAGGTTCTAAGGCTTGGAACCCGAAGCCTTATGAGGAGCTTGCTAAAGATATATACCCTTCCATAAGCCTAATTTTACCCACGACATAACTGAAGTGCTATAGGTGTGTCACAAAATAAGCATGAAATAAGGCTATTGTAATAGTTATCAATAATCCAAATGAACTAACAAGTCACATGCATAAGACATGGATTTTAAAGGCTGATACTTAAAGAGAAGCTGACTTAAATAAGAGTGAGTTTAAAATAGATGAACATTTCGTGGAGATTCTGAGTAGAGCTTTTGGTATTTGCGAGGACTTTAGAGATTAACATACAGGCTCTTTATCATGACTAGGCTGACTTTAAAGCATACAGTTCTTTATCATTTAATTTAGTTGCATCAGCACTATTGTGAATGGAATAATGAAGAAAATGCTAACACCACTATACATTTGTGGCTGCCTAAGTGTAGTTACCTCTTAACCCAAAAACACTTGGCCCTTAATTTCTGTAAAACCTATTTTCTCAATTAGAGCTAAGGAAAGCAATAGTAGCCTCTATAACTGACAACCCTTGACTCTCAGTGATTTGACAGAGTAAGGACATGCTGCTTGCTCACCTGAAAGTCACCATGCTCAGTGAGGGGGATATCCTCCGATTTTTGCAATCATTCAGACATCTTGTTTCTCTTATGTTTTTACTTTCTCCATCTTCCATGTTCATCCACCCGTGACTTCTGGTATAAACAAAAGGACAACACAGCAGTTTGTGGAATATATATATATATATATATATATATATATATATATATACACACACACACATATATATATATATACACATATATATATACACACACACATATCTATATATATGTATATATATAGATATAGATATAGATAGATATATATATCAATGTTGTTCCAACAATATCTATCAGTAGAAAGTTGGTATCATTAAAAGAATAAAAATTTGCTATAGAGCCGGGCAGTGGTGGTACACACCTTTAATCCCAGCATGTGGGAGGCAGAGGCAGGCAGATTTCTGAGTTTGAGGCCAGCCTGCTGTACAGAGTGAGTCAGTCAGGGCTACACAGAGAAATCCTGTCAGCAGTGATTTAATAATTGGATAGAAACAATTTCAGGATAACACATTAAATATAATGATACACACAATATACAAAACAGAATTGTAGCAACAACTTTTAAAGAATAAAATAATGTCCTATGTGTTCTACGAGTGCCCACTCTGTATATTTATGAACATGTGCTGGAAAAGGTCTAGAAGAGAAAAAGCTAAATCCTCTTCACATTATTCAGTTGTGAGTCTCTGTGTGAAATACCATCTACTTCAAGAAGCTTCTCTGATGAGGATTGAGTGATGCCCTGACACATAAGCATAGCAATATGTCATTAGGATTCATTTTGTTGATATATTCATTTGACAGATAATAGTAATAAGATTTCCTCTACAACCCATAACCTTTATAGTCTCAGGATCTTGACCACTTTAGCTGTGTTAGGTATGGATTCTATCTTATGATGTGAGCCTTAAGTCTATTTGAAAAAAAATTGGTTAGTTACTCCCTTAATATTTGTGCCACTATTGCAACAGCGTATCTTGCAGGCATGTCTCTGTTGTAGTTTGTAGGTTTGTAGTTGGATGAAATTGATGATTACTTTTCTCATCTGGTAGCATACAAAGTATCTTCCAGCACCATGAATACTAGTTAGTAGGGGTGAAGGCTTTCATTGGGTACCAGCTTGATTTCTCCATATTTAATGATATACAGAAATAAATATATTGCCAGATGGTAGAGAGAGACAAATAACATTTGAAATAATCTATAATGTTTGGGAAAGTCTATTGAACCTGTTTGAATAAACCATTCCTGAAACTGGGAATGTTACTAGGTGACTATCACCATTCCAGATTTCAAGTTATACTACAGAGTTATAGTAATAAAAACAGCATGGCATTGGCATTAAATGTGGATCAATGGAATTGCATTGAAGACTCAGACATAAGTCCACACACCTATAGGCACTCTGTTTTTGACAAAGAAGTCAAAATTGCATGGTGGAATAAAGACACCATCTTCAACAAATGGTGTTTGTCAAAGTGGAAGGCTTCATGTAGGAAAATGTGAATAAATACATAACCATCAAACTCAACAGAACGCAACTCCAAATGGATCAAGGACCTTAACATAAGGCTAAATACCCTGATAGACATCTTGAACTCGTTGGCACAAGAAAGGGCTTTCTAAACAGGATACCAATAGCTCGGGCACTAAGAACAACAATTAATAAATGGGACCTCATGAAACTGAAAAGTTCTTGTATGGCAAGGGACACAGACATTCAGATAATTCATCAGACCACAGAATGGGAAAATATTTTTACTAATTAAATGTCCAATAGAGGGTTAATATCTAAAATATATAAAGAATTTTAATAGTCATCAAGAAAACAAATAACCCAGTTAAAACAGTGTATATAACTAAACAGAGTTCTTAACAGATGAAATACAAATGGCAGTGAATGAAAGAAACACTCAACATCCTTAGGCATCAGGGAGATGCAAATGAAAACTATTTTGAGATTCCATCTTACCCCAGTCAGAATGCCAAATCAATAAAACAAGTGAGAGCATATTCTGGTGAGGATGCATAGAAAGGGGAATACTTACACATTGCTCGTGGGAGTGCAAATGGTTACAGCCACTAAGGAAATCTGTGTGGCAGTTCCTCAGAAAAGGTAAACTCTACTACCAAAGGATCCTGCTAGAACACTATTGTACATGTCTCCAAAGGACTCTATATCTTTTTACACAGATATTTCTTCATTCATGTTCATTGCTGCTCTATTCATAATAGCCAGATATAGGAAACAGCCTAGATGTCCACCTACTAATGAATGAAGAAGGAAAATGTGGTCCATTTACACAATGGAGGATTTTTCCAGCTGTTAAGGCAAATGAAATTTGCAAATGATAAATAAATAGAACTGTTTTAAAAATCACCTTGACTGACATAACCCAAACCCAGAAAGACAAACATGTTTTCTTCATATGTGGATTTTAACTTATAAGTTTTTTATATGTGTGGCACATTGAGAATATCCTCAGATATTAAGTAGCTCATATGGGACTAGGGGAGGGAATATGGCTAAAATGAAACTAGAATACAAGGATTAAATGATGAGTGAGGTGGGAGGGCATTAGTAAAGGCTGGAATGTGGAGAGAGAAGACTAATACTAAATGCTTTTTTGAAAATGCATATTGAATCTACTACTGTAGGAGCTTCTTTAACTATATGAAATAAATGTAAATGATGTTACCATATAATGGAGGAGACAGTGCTTCAACTAAACACATTGCTTCTTTTATTAGAAATCTTTATCAAAATGCCTGGAGAAGTAACTTACGTGCTTGGTGATGTGAGTGATTTATATTCTAGACATGCTGTCTATCACCCTGTGGTCCATTATAACCGACAGTTTACTGATGGCCACTGATACATGGACTATAATTTGAGTATCAGTGATCTGTGAAAGGATGCAACAAGAAAGAAAAGAGATTTCAGTTGTAAACCCCAGGATAAGACCAAGTTTGTGAGGAAGAGTAAGGTAGTTATGAAAAGAGCAAGAAGTAATAAGATGTTGCACTAATGTAGCACTTGGAAACTTCCAGGGATGCAAGGAAAAGTGAGCAGCTGTCAAGTGGCATGCAGAAGGAAATGCGAAGAATCCAGAGAGAAAGCCTATGGCATTCACAGTCTCTGTCTCTCTCTATCTTTGTCTTTGTCTTTGTCTTTGTCTTTGTCACATACACATGCATGCACACACACTCTATCACGTGTGTGTGTGTGTGTGTGTGTGTGCGCGCGCACATGTGAATGCTTATGTGAATGTTAGCTTGAATATTTGAGAAGACCTAGGATATTATTGAACAACCATTCTGTGTGAGAACTGAACAGTGTACTCTACAAGCATTGCCTCATTCCATGGGCCTACTGATTAAATAAAAGAGTGTAAACCTGGGAGTGCTAGAGATAAGCAAAGTATGGGTAGGTGCTTACAAATAATAGTTGCAGAAAAATAGGAATAGAAAAAAGGACGTGCCACAGTAAAGCACAAATTAGATGTATGTATATGGAGCTTACTTACTATCATTTTGATGACAGTAAGGTAGAGGCATGGCTAAGTCCAGCGGGTTTGAATCAGAAGAGAAAATATGTGATATGCCATGGGGAACTTGATGTGGACATTAAAATAAATATGCTTAAAATAATGCAAAGACCACTTCATGATTCCACCTACTGAGAACAGAAATAACTAATGTCAGGGTCACTTATGTTATTGCATTGGAGTTACCAATCTCAAAATCCTTTTTTTTTTTTTTTTTGATTCTGAATTTCCAATAGCTTGATTTCTTTCAGGGATTTATTCCAAATGAACAGCTTTGACAGCTAGCAGTCCCTTCTCTGAGGTAAGGATGTCACTGATGAGTTATCAGAAAAGGCGTGGGAGGCTTCCAGCTGCCTCCTCCCTTCAAGAAATCATAAGAGAAAACTACCTCGTGGAAAGACGTTCACAGGATCATTGTCTCTGCCTCTCCATAAGTGTCTTTAATACAAAATGGGTGGCTGTAAGCTTGTCTGACATGTAAAGAGACAGATGATTGGGTGAAGTTCAGTGAGCAGGACACTGTCATCTGCCTCTTCCTGTGGATAGGGAAAATTGAAGCCATTATAAGGAGGAATGAAGAACAGAGCCTTGCTGATTAATAGCAGTTCAACAATGACAGCCGCTGAGATCAAGGATCATAAAAATTCCCAGTAGGATTGCAGGGTGACTCTCAAATCATTTCTGTACAGATTCTGTCCAGTAGTGAGATCTGGCAATTTCAGACATTGCCCGTTTCTTATTCCCATCTAAGATCTTGAGCAGTTTAAACCCCACCGTGCTTTCCTTTCTCCTTTGCTTCAAGACAATGGTCAAAAGGAGAGGCAAAGGAGAGAGGAGAGAAAGTGCACATTTCACTACACCTTGCAAAGGAGACCATCTATTCTATTGTTTGCAAAATTCAAAGTTGAGGACTTGCAATGGTAATGTCCCAAGTCCATATTGTTAATGTACATATGCATTTGGAAGAGTTAGTATGTAATGCAAATGAGTACTGTGTGTAAATTACAAAGCATGAAACAAAGGGGGCACAATAAAAGCAGGTTCTTCCTCTTAGAGACATGAATAGAGATGGATCAGTCTTGGCCCCAGACCCCAAGTTTGGATTTTGTATCACATTTTTCTCAGATGTCTGATACTTTACAAAGTACTCCTAGCAACACTGGCTTTTTGGTATCAGCATCTATGTTGTCTCCTTTGCTATTCTATCAGAGATATGTGTTTTTTGAGGCACCTATATCAAAGGACTACATTTTAATCACCATTCATGGGAGAAGTTTGGGGGAAATTAGCCCATCACGAAATTGGAATATGGTTAAGTCCATGATTATATAGAGGGGGGCACTGGATAACTGAGAATCTACCTTGGAGGAGAGTTCCTATGTTGGCCTTTAAGGGTTTGTTAGTGGGCTTTAAGAAACAATGAGGAAAGATGTTTTGGGTTTGTCAGGACCCAAAGAAACCAAGCAAATGGCTGAGGTGCCTATTAGCATACCAAAGCCCTTGCTGGCCTCCAGGCTTAACTTGGTACTTGTGGCTCCTCTCAGCTCTTCACACTCTATACCCCACCCCTTCCTGTAAACTTCTCCCTCCTAGGGGCTGGGATTCCCTTCCCCTATTTTCTTTTCTTTTTTTTTTTTTTTTAAGATTTATTTATTTATTTATTATATGTAAGTACACTGTAGCTGTCTTCAGACACTCCAGAAGAGGGAGTCAGATCTTGTTAAGGATGGTTGTGAGCCACCATGTGGTTGCTGGGATTTGAACTCTGCACCTTTAGAAGAGGAGTCGGGTGCTCTTACCCGCTGAGCCATCTCACCAGCCCCCCCCCCCCCTATTTTCTAATTCCTATGGAAACCTGACATTTTGGTGGCCATGCTCTCTCTTGGTTCTTTTGCCTGCCCTCCCAATCCAGGGCTTGTCTTCGTTTCCTTTCCCTGCCCAGTCTCTTCTCATAGCCCAGTTCTGTTTGCTGGTCATGTTTAACCTACTGCTTTCTCTCCCTGAAAGATTCCTCTGCAATAAAAAAACAAAACAAAACAAAACAAAAACCTCTATAATAAAAACTTCTCAACCAAATTTTGGAGCGGTCAGTGTTCTCTTTGCATTCAGTGGTAACCTTACATGTTGTATTGGTAGCACACAGTCTACAGCTAGTCTAAAGATAGAAGGTCAGTGGGGATATTCCGTTCTTCAGACTTCCCAAGCATGGACTGTCAGCTGTGTTTTGAAAGTGAAGTGTCCTCCACAGGCTTCCGTTCCAACCCTTGATTTCCAGCTAGCGATACTGATTTGATAGGTTTGTGGGACATTTATGAGGCACAGCTTTGCTTTAGGAAGTGGGTCACTGCTGGTGGGTCTTGAAGTTTTACAGCATAACCCTCCTGCCCTGTTTGTTTCCTGCTTCCTAACTGCACAGACAATGGGGCTGCTTACCTCATGTCCTGCTCTTTTATCTTCATTACCATCATGGGCCATGTGGGATACTTTCTTAAAATTTGAGCTGAAATAAACCCCCATTTCTTAATTTGCTCTCATCGGGTATATTTTGACATCGAGAAGAATCGAAATCAGGAGTTGGTGCTTCTAGAACACACTATCTATCTATCTATCTATCTATCTATCTATCTATCTATCTATCTACCTATATCATGGTAGGATTTCCCATAAAGATGTCACCGGATGTCAGACTGGGGTAGCAAGAAAGTCTTGCCTAGATAAAGAACAGTTCGTGCTGCCCAGCCTGTCTCCTGCTTTACAAGCTTCGGCTTTCATCCAAATCGTCAGCCCCTTCCTCCTTGCCATGCCTACCTTATATCCAAGCCTAACAGAGTTAAAGGAAGCAGGCCCTCTCCATGGAAACTCCTCCCCCGCAGTGATTCAGGCAGGCCCCAGGGGATCACCTTACGTAGAAACTGGTGTTTTGCTCATTCCTCCATCAAACACTCTAGTGGAAACAAGATTGATGGAGAGGCCTCTTTTCCCCAAATCGACCCTGCATGCAGTATGGAGAGCTACGCCCATGAAAAGGAGAGGCAATATGAGCCTCAGAGAAATACCCCTCTATTTTCTCATCATGTTTGTAGGTTCTAATTGGCCCAAAGAGGAGGTTAATATAGATTCCTTCCTATGCTTTCTATTGAATGGTTGCCATGGAGACCAGTCCTGGCCTTTGCCTTAGCCTGTTGGCAGTCAACAAATGGCTCCTGGGCTGCTTTCCTTGTTAGCGTGACCCTCTTTTCCAACACCCATTTCTATCTATCTCAGTGTTGCACAAAATAGGTAAGAAATGTATTCAGCCATTTAACCTTTGTTAGTTCAACATCTACTATGTGCCACCGATGCTTAGGTTCTAGAGACTTGGTGGTAAATAAAAGAAATAAATGCATAGTCAATTAAATTAAACCCAGTTGAATTAATCAGCTCTGGGAAAATTATTGAACTGACAATACTGCGAAGGATCTTAACTGCTTTTCATGATAGCTTATTTCACCAACATTTATCAGGCATCTTCATTAAATGAAGGATACTATTCAGGCTGCTGGGGATATAGTACTATATAGGCCTTTACTTGAAAAGAACTTGCTTTCTTAAAGAGTAAGACACCATTTTTAAGTACATAATGGTGTTAGAAAGTGATGAGGGCTATTTAGAAAATAATTGATGTTGGGACACAGAGATCCTTTTTTTTTTTGGAACAGATTTACTCTGTATCCAATGCTGGGCTCAAATTTGTATTGCTCCTGCTCCTGCCTCCCACATCTGGGATTGCAGATGTGCACAGCCACTTCTAGAAGGAAAATGAGTGGTCAAGGAAATGACTCACTTAGGATGGAGAAATTCAACAGATAGCAAGAGTGTGAATTATTCACAATGGAAAGAGGACCTGAGAAAGTTGAATAGTCAAAGGAGTAGGTAGAGGTTGAGTCACCCAGTTCCTGCCAAGCCAGAGCACAGAAGTTTAAATTTGGTTCTCATATGATGCAAAGCCATTGGAGAATTCTAAGCAGTTGTCAAGTGCTATGTGCTTTACATTTGGAGAGAGCACTTTGGAAACTGTGGAAGATGTATTGTTTAAGGAAAGTAGTAGAAGCTGGGAGGGCAGTGGAATGACTTGCAATACTCCATTTAATTTACAAGTTGTGATTAGACAAGAGCGCAATGTAAGTAACAAATCACGAAGACTGAATATGCATGCCTTGAGTTTAAATTAGTGGCTTGCAAAAGTGTCAGGCTATATTCATTATGCTACCTCTCATCTCAGTTGACAGGGACCTTTCAGGTTATAAATGAGACCAAGAAAGACTAATTTATGACCTTTTTTCCATGTGCAAGTGTGTGCGTGTGTGTGTCCATCTCTGTGTGTGTCCATGCGTGTGTGTGTGCCCATGTGTGTGTTGGGGGGGGGTATCTCATTTAGTTTCCTAAAATCAATTCTAGTTTCACCCAATTCATATATACCTGAAAGAGAAAAAAACAGGAGAAAAACAGAACTTAATCACAAAAGTATTGTTTTATCTACCTTCCTTAAACTATCTACAAACTCTTGAACTAGAAGACTAGAAGACAATTGTTCATATTACATACTCATTTTTTTCCTGTTTCCCAGTCAGTAACCTGTTTTTATAATATCAGTTTTCCTAGAGCAGTTGGTTTTGTTTACAGATCGTGAACCAATCATTACTAATCTTTAAACTCAGTGCCAGTGGGTCTAGAGAGCAGAGAAATTCAATTCAACCTAGCAAACATTTGTTGAAGCCTGTTTTATCCAAATAAGGAAGAAGGTAAGTTGCAGAGACAATACAAAGATAAATTCAGTTAATTCCTTGGCCCCACTACCCTCTGCCCCCAAAGCATGGAACATTGTGAGGGAAGCAGACACTGCATGTTTATTTATCACACCAGGTAGCCTACACTAGAGCTCTCTGAAAAAGGTGCTATGAATGTAGAAGAGCAATAAGTTCTTACTGGGAAATGTGGAAATGGCCTCACAGAAATGAATTTCCTTTGATTTATTTATTTAGCAGCTTTCATTGAGTGCCTATTACATGCCAGAACATGTGACAGATGCTAGGACCACCTTGGTAAACAAGACTCTAAACAAGCAATTATAATCCCGTGTGCCGGGTTTGTGTGAACAGGAATAGTACTGGATGTTAGTGGTGGAGAAGAATGATGGTAAGCATTAGCTGGGAATAGGTTTCTTTTTAAAAATTAGACTGTTGAGAAATTTGTACAATAAGTTTTTTTTTAGCATATTTGCCCTCTCCCCAACCCCTTCCAATTCTATACCTCCTCCTTACCCAAGAAACTTTGTCTCTCTCTCTCTCTCCCCCCTCTCTCTGCGTCTGTCTTTCTCTCTGTGTCTCTGTCTCTGTCTCTCTCTCTCTCTATGTGTGTGTGTGTGTGTGTGTGTGTGTGTGTGTGTGTGTGTGTGTGTGCCTATCAAATCTAATCTGCTTTGTTTGTATATTCATGGATGTATGGCCTTTCACAAGTGTGTGTTCACCCTACCAGTGGCAGCACTTGGGAAGTAAACTAACTTGCTTCAAGCACCCATCAATTGCCAATAGCTTCTCAACTAGGGGCAAGAGGTAAGACTCTATATTCACCTCCACTCAGCCTAGGGTTTTGTCTGGCTTGAGGTTGCACAGGGCTCGTGCATGTTGATATAATTACTGTGGGTTCATATGTGCAACCATTCTATTGTGTGCAGATGACAGTATTTCCTGTATTGATTCACCACTTTTGACTTTTACAGTCTTTCTTCTCCCTCTTTCATATTGATTCCTGAGCCTGAGGAGGAGGTGGAACAGTATACACGTTCTATTTAGTGGTGAACACTGCTCTTGTTCTCAGCACCTTAGCTAGTTGTGGGTTTCACTGTTAATTATCACCTACTGCAAATAGAAGCTTGTCTGATGACGGTTGAGGGATTCACTAATCTCTAAGTATAATAATAATAATTCATTAGGAGTCAGTTTAATACTATGTTCATTTAGAAAACATACTAGTAGTATCGCTCCTGGGCCTATGACCTGTCTACCAAGTTCTTGGTATGATAATGATGCCAGCTATGGGTTTCATCCAATCAGAAAGTGGTTGATTGCTCTAATGATGTTCAAGCCACTACTGCACCAGAGGGCTACCTTGCCAGGCCATTTATTATTTAAGTCACAGTGTTTAAAAATGGAAAAGACTGGTGATTACTTTTCTCCTTTGATAGCATGGCTAGTCCCTTCCAGCACTAAGAAAGCTAGTCAGTAGGGGTGCAGTTTCTAGGTCAGTACGAGCTTCATACCTCCTCCATGTCTATGATCCAAGTATGTGGTATTTTCAGCAGTAGAGTCTTGCTAGCAAGTTCTGGACAGTTGGCATTGGCCTCAAATGTTTGGGTGGTGTATGGAATTTCACTAGCCAACAATTCCAAAATAAGGAAATCCATTTCTGACTCTGGGACACATTTTATTCATTATCCTATGGGGTCTAGTAGGGACATTGTTGTCATATTACAGGGTTACTACATTTTAATTCTCTTTCTCCGCATGTATGGAAACTTAACAGATGTTTACAGAACATTCCATCTAAACACTAAAGACTATACATTCTTCTCAGACACCTGTGGAACTTTCTCTAAATGAACCACATATTGGGAAACAAAGAAAATATAGGAAACTGTTAATTACACCCTGTGTTGTATCTGACCACAATTGAAGAAAGCTTGATGTCAACATCAACTTTCTACAGAAAGTACAAAACCGGTGCACAGCAAAATACTGCATGATAAAAATTACAATTGGATCAAGGAAAAATATCAAGAAGGAAATTTAAAAATTTCTAGAATTGAATGAATATGTAAACCTAATATACCAGACCCCATAGGACTCAATGAATGTGTCCTGAGAGGAATGTTTATAGCACTAAGTGCCTACAACAAAACAGAAAGTTGAGAAATACGAATTAATGACTTAATCATGCACCCAAAATTGGAAAAACACCCCCCCACACACACACATATGTACAAAGTTAGGAAGAGAGGAAAAAAATCAGAGCTGGAATTAATTAAATCAAAACACACAAACAATACAAAGAATCAATGAAACAAACATTAGTTGTTCTGTTTTTTTAATAAGGTATGTTTCTTGAAAGAGAGCATCACTGTAGCTCAAACACAAGAGTACAAGTTGGTAGTATTCTAGGATAGAAGTGAAGGTCAGTCTAGGAAGAGGAAATAGGATATGGCAAGGTTTAGAGGTTTGTACAGGGAGAGTCAGAAGAGGACGAGTGATGAGAAATAGTGATCTAATGTTTTACCAGGTAAATAATAACTTGATTCTGTTGTAGGTGATGTTTTATATTTTTCCTTAACAATTATTTTTCAAACCATCATTTGCAAATAAATGTTCTTAAAAGACAAAGAAATATTCATAACTGATTTTCACAATTCTGCCACCTACTTCATAACCCCAAACTTTATCATTATATATGTGATCACATTGGCATTTATAATTTGTATTTTGTATCTACCCATTACCTTGTGTCCCTATATAGGAATGCTGCTGCTGAATTATAAGGTAATCAGGTGTTCAGCTTTAGTAGACGACACTCATTTCCGAGAAGAATTGAATCAATTTGCATTCCTTACTCCCAGGACATGAACATTTCTGTTTCTCCACGTGCTTATCAGCACTTTGTATTCTCAGTGTCTTTAATTATAGCTATCCTGAAAACTATGAAATGATAACTTATGATTTCAATATCCATTTCTTTGATCCAAATTAGGGTAAACTACCATATTATGTGTTTAATTGGCCACGCCTGTTGCATCCATTTGCCAATATCTATAATGTGATAAGGCAGCATTTCTGGGTAGACGTGAAAGGTTACATAAATTGGGGTCACAGCTCAGTGGAAGAGTGCCTTCCTACCATTCATAATGCCCTGGGTTGCCTTCTCAGCACTGCGAAAGAAACTTACCCAGAATCATACCAAAGTTTTATTTTAAATAGTCTGATGAGTTTGAATTAAAAGTGTTTATGGAAAACCTGTGGTGCTAAATCAGGAATCAAGGTCTTTCTGTTCTTTCAAAACCTGAGTGGCTTATTTGTTGTCTCCCAGAGGCTATGGGAGAATATCCTTATTGCTGAAGATACCATACACTTCAGGCCCAGGCCTGGGAGGAACCCAGCTGGATCGTACTTGAAAGCCCCTTCCCAGAGGACTAGTTTTCATAGTACCAAAATATTCAATAGTCCAACAGTCCTACATAATATCTGTTATCCACAACAATGACCAGCATGACAATATATCCCCACAAGTGCAATGATGGTACTCACACTTGGTAGTAAAAAGCAGCTGTATATTTGGACTTACTCAACAGAATGGATGTCATGCTTGGTACTAGAAATTTACCCAAACTTCCTGGAGTGAGTGAATTAACAGATCTTACAGAACCTACCATCATCACATTATTAAGCCAACATAATTCTTAACTACATTCTAAATTTTTATCCTTATACTCACAGGAAAGTATAGCTCTCACTCCCAATCCAAAAAAAAAAAAAAACAAAAAAAAACCAAAAAACAACAACAACAACAAAAACAACGTATCTTTGCAATAGACAGAGACCATTACAAGAACCACAACTGGTCAAACTGCAGACAACAAGTAATAGTGGTGTGTCAGGTCTAACGGATACATCTACAACCCACGTCTAATACTCAAGGCTCAGGGAATATTGCAGAAGACGAGGCAGAAAGATTGTAAGAGTCAGAGAACCAAGAAATCTACTGTGAGATTGTGTTCCTTAGAAATGACAGGGAAGCCATACCCATGAAATTTCAGCAGTATGACTACCTAAACAATAATACACAAGATAGCATGTGAGGGGGAAATCTCATGAGCCTCACACATAGATCAAAACTACAGGTTACTAATGACTGCCAAGAGCTGGAGAAACAGTCTTCCCCAAGGAAAAGCCAGGTAATTGTTATCCAATGCCAATTGATTATACAAGCAAACCGAGAAAGTTATATTTATATATTTATGCATATATATGTATGTAATAATAACAAAGAAAAAGAGACCATGGATTGAAAGGGTACAAAAGAGCAGAGGAAGCCGGGCGTGGTGGTGCACGCCTTTAATCCCTGCACTCGGGAGGCAGAGGCAGGCAGATTTCTGAGTTCGAGGCCAGCATGGTCTACAAAGTGAGTTCAGGACAGCCAGGGTTATACAGAGAAACCCTGTCTCATAAAACAAAAACAAAAACAAACAAACAAACAAAAAACAAAAGAGCAGAGGAGGCAAGGAGGGAGAAAAGAGAAGGGGAAATGACATTAATATTTTAATTTCAAAATATTGAAAAAAATCTGAGAGACGAGAAATGTTGGAGTAATATAATCAGATTTATATTTTAGGAGGTTTTCTTTGGACTTAGTATAAATAGTGGATTAGAGGATTTAAATTGAAACCTATTGGGGACTCTTTCAGTAAATGAAATAGGATGATATTGGAAGCTGAACTTGCATTGGGATAGCAAAAATTAACAAAACTTGCCAATTTTGAGATTTGTAAAAAACAGAGAAATTCATAACTTTGTAGCTTATTTCTGTGGAGAATGCTTAAAGAAAGTAAAAACTGAAAAAAAAAAGAAAAAAGGCAACCAACAGATTGGGAAAGGATTTTTACCAATCCTAAATCTGATAGAGGACTAATATCCAATATATACAAAGAGCTCAAGAAGCTGGACTCCAGAAATTC
>NC_034613.1:858036-882213 GCF_900095145.1 Mus pahari | reverse complement strand
AAATGTAAATAAAGAAAATAATAATTAAAAAAATAAAAAATAAAAAAAATTAAAAAAAGAAAGTAAAAACTGATTTTCAGTTTTCAGAATAGGGCCACAGATGGCAGAGATAAGATACATATACAGATAATCGTATTTGTTGTTTATTTCTGCAAATAGTCATTGAGAGTGTGAGTTTTGAGTTTGTATGTATGTATGTACACATGAAGGTATGCACACAGGTTAGCACGTGTGTTTGTGCCTTCTTCCTGGGCTGTCTTCCCTCCACTTCCTTCCCTCACTCTTCCTTCCTTCTTTCTTTTCCTTCTTTCTTTCTGTTTTTCTTTGAAACTGGTCTTAGTGTATAATATAGCCCAGGCTAGCTTTGAATTCATGATCCCCGTACCTTAGCCTCTGTAGTGCCAGGATTACAGACATGTACAACACTATCCCAGTTCATACGCTCAAAACTATTGCTTGAGAATGAAGCAAAATATTTGTTCAAGAATATTCAGAGCTTACAGTTGCTTTAAATTTGGATTTCTCAGCTTCACTAAACTTGGCATTTTGGGTTGGTACTAAATAGGGTATGTAGTAAAGTAGACATTTAAATATAATACTTTGTTGTAGGGAGTAGTCCTAAATAGTGTAAGATGCTTAGCCATCTCTTTCTACTTCTCACAATAAAATCATCTATATGTCTGAACTATTGCTCCAAATGTTGCTTTCAGTATTAGGAAACATCTGATAGTAAACTGTATGGGGGCTGGATGAAAGAATCCAAGAAAGTCCTAAACAAAAAGAAAATTTGGGACTTTTAGAATAAGCATGTTCATGAGAAGCTGAATGAGATGAATGAAGAGCAACAATCAAAGCGTAAAACAACCAAAGACTTACAGAAGGAAATCTTATTAATTAAGAGAAATGAGCTGAGTGATGATGCTATTAAGAAGTACAGAGAAGAAGACCTAATGAGGTTTGGGATTAAGGGAGGCAAAAATAAGCAATGCTTATAACAGGGGGGATGAGTTATTTTATGAAATGCAGGACAGTGCAAGACAGTGCTATGACCTGTCAAATATTGTCTTCTAAGGGACACTACTGTTGTGAAGGAGGACTATAGAATGCCTATCTCATAGTGCAGTAATACATTTTTAATGCATCTAATCTTCTTTATGAATGTCTAGCGGCAATGTTGTCTATTGTACTCACCTTTGTGTCTGGAATACCTATTGCGTACGTGGCTTATAAGTGACTCAGAGAGTATGTGTCATACGAAGATATGAAAGTATATTTTTCTTCTGTTATATTACTTTCAGACAGAGAAATAACCTGAATTCTTTTGGTAGCTAGACCGATGAAGTTGGAATGTGTAAAATACTATGATGAGTTGTTTAAACAAAGGCCATTGAACTTAATTCGAATCCCAAGGTAAGAACAAAGTTGATACAGCAGGGATGAAGGAAAGGTCCATTATTCTGATAAAGATGTAATGGGAAGAAAGAAGAAAGTTAGATGGAGGTTTGAGTCAGAAAGAAATTCCAAATAGGAGAGATTCACTAAGCTCTTACTATGTGCCAGAACTCTGCTGGATTTGTCAAATACCATTTAATACAGCACACAAATAAATAGGCATACATTGTTTTAAAAATTTCCCCAAATGGCTTTATGGAGATAAAATGAGGGTTATAGTGAGTAAATGACTCATATTCATACAACCAGATTTGGCATGAAGGCTAGTGGGTAAGAAGAATAAGTCAGATTGCTTCACAGTCATCATGGACAGGATCCCAAAAGAAAAAGCTTTAAATATTTACCAGGAGAGTATGACAAGATGTTTTTGCTGGTGGGACTGAGGAACAAGAACTGATATTTGACATACATACATATTTATATTTCATTTAATGGTAGTGGGTTCATTCAATTATGTGATCAACAATTTTTAATCTGCAGACTAATAGACTAAATTATACCTCACAGGAATGTCTCTGAGAATTACATGCTACAATGAATATGAGGTATTTTTTAGATTAGGTTCTGCTATTCAAGTATTAAATGTTGTTATCATTTTCAAGGCTCTTTTCTGCTTCTAGGGGCTATTTTCAGTGTGCAAGATTCCATCCCACAGGCTGCATTTGAACCCTTTAATAGAATATGAAGACATCTTGAATATGAATATGACTGCTACTGATCTTGAATGGATGTACAGAAAATACAGTGGACCCTACAAGCAAACTCACAGCAAGAGGTGTGCTATAGACAGGAAAGCTGTGGTCCTGAAAAGAGGGGCGTTACCGGGGCTTGGTGTGAACAAGAGGTCAAATACTCAGTGAAAACAGAGGCAGAAATACATTTGACATGTATTGACATAGATTTATTTCCTTACACAATGCAATAATGATGCCTTAAAATGGCCTTTTGTCCTGCAATGTGTGATCAAACTTTATTTGTACCCAAAAGGATGTTTTTGACCACTGTAGGTTGATTAACAGTGAGATATCCCATTCCTCTATATGCCCTTTGGGGTCAGGATGCTTTCTGGGAGGGGAAAGGGGTTAATAAGCAACCCTACATACATATTCTCCAAAGAAAGAAAAGTGAACCTTCAACCATCTTGCTGGAAGGTTGTTACTCTCCGTTTGTAGCAACACAATTCCTTAGAGAACAAAATCAAGCGTCTATTTATCTAAAAAAAGAAAAAAACCTTGGGTCATATGGTGCATCTATTTTTAGTTTTTTGAAGAACCTCTTCTACGCTGTTCTCCAAATTAAATAAAACTTGTCAATAGCTCATTTAGTAAAGTGCAAAAGAGCTCAATTAAAAAGGAATTCTGTGATTTTCCACTCAATTAATTCAGTTGCTGTATTTTTCTGCACCTACTATGTGTTCCTCTGTGCCAAAGTAATGTGAGCGACCGCTCCTTATCTTCAATGAGTATACAGAAAATACAATGAACCATACAAGCAAACCCATAGCAGCATGTGTGCTATAGAGAAGAAAGCTGTGGTCCTGTGAACAGGGACATTATTGAGGCTTGGTGTGAGCAAGAGGTCAAAGACTCAGTGAAAACGGAGGCAGAAATACATTTGGCTGGGCTTTTTTTTGTTTCTCTGAGGAAAAAAATAATTTAGACCTCCTTCAAGTGTCTATAGGAGTAGGCGTGCGTATGTACATGCGCACACAGACTCTGACTCATCAAACTCTTGAACACTCATGATATGATGGTCATTGAATTAGGCATTGAGTACATAATTATGACTGGAGCTGCTTCATCACATCAAGTGCCTCTTAAAATAGCTAAATCTCAAATATTTTTAGCTTCATATTTTTACCATGTTATTTTTTTTTGTCTCACCTTAGTTTCATTAGGATTTCATGTTCTGATTTTTTTTCCTCATGGCCACCATTTGTTTGTCTTGGGGACGGGGCTTCAAATCAGTATAGTGCAGATTTCTGCAGTCCATCCCTAAAGACATACCCTCACTATCTTGCCCAAGCTACAGTTTACCCATGTCAGAGCCCTAGTCTTGTAGCAGGCAACACTGTAGTTGCTTTGTTGTTATTGTTTTGCTTTTCTTATATTCAGCATTGTCATGAAACATTCTGAAGTGTCTATAAATCCCCCCACTCTTTTTTGTTTTGTTTTGTTGTTTTTTGTTTTGTTTTGTTTTGTTTTTTCGAGACAGGGTTTCTCTGTGTAGCCCTGGCTGTCCTGGAACTCACTCTGTAGACCAGGCTGGCCTCGAACTCAGAAATCTGCCTGCCTCTGCCTCCTGAGTGCTGGGATTAAAGGCTTGTGCCATCACTGCCTGGCATCCCCACTCTTCTTTATTGTACTTTTCTCCTAGATTTATTAGTTCTTCAGCACCTCCCCCCCCCCACCTCACATCTTTAGGTTGCACAAATTTTTAGTGTTTTAATGGCAATGAGCAAACAAGTAATTCATTCTGTTTCTCTGGTGTTGTTCTTTTTAAATATCTTTCTGCTACCTAGTCTAGTCTCAGACAGATATCAACTATGATCTTCCCCGGCACCTATTGCTGCTATCTGAATTTCATCATGTTACACATTTATATATGCTTTAAAATGCTTTCAGGGAATCAAGTCCACACTTGCTACACACTAATGAGATTATTGGTGAAAGCGAGAAGCTTGCAATTATCTCCTTTAGGCATTAAGGTTTATTTATTTGTTTTATTACTGCTTCTCTTCCTAATTCTGTTTTACTTAGGCTGATAGTAGAATGAGTTTGCATTTCCTGAGTACACAGTAATTGTTGGGAACAGAAGTAGGGAGCCTGGTCATTAACAGTGCAGAAGCTTGGATGTAGAGTCTAGAGTTGGCAGAAAGGCAAACTTGGGCTCAAAAGGACCATAGATATTTTACAAAATAAATGATCCTCACGCTGTAATCAAGCAGCGAGTGGACTTTAAATACTGTATTTGGCTTCAGGCCATGAAGTGTTTTTGTGAGCAGCTCTTTTTGCAGGTCTAATATTGCTTTTCATAATAAAAACAGTATAATAATAAGGCTACTATCTGAGATGCCGAAGCTAGCTTTTGAGGAGCCACCAACAGCTCAAGTGCATAGTGTCCAAAGGGTAGGGCTAGCATAGGGCATCAAAAAATGTTCATTGAGATTAAGAAGCCCAAGAGTAGTGGTTTTCTTAGTGTTAGATGACTAGAAGTCTCTTACTTACGCTCATATTACTGTGAAAAAACACCATGGCAAAAGCAACTTATAAATGACAGCATTTCATGTGGGGATTATAGTTTTAGGAGATTATAGTTTTGATCCCATTATCATCATGGTGAGGAACATGGCAGCATGCAGACATGTTCCTGGAGCGTGTTCCAGCAGGCATGGAACTCTTAACTCATATCTTGATTCATAAGCATGAATGAGCTAACTGGACAATACATAAGTTTTTGACAACTTCCAAACCTACTTCCCAGTGTCACCACCTCCAACAAGGCTACACCTCCTAATCTTTCACAAACAGTTCCACCAACCGGGAATCAAGTATCTTAACACATGAGCCTCTGGTGGACATTCTCACTCAAACCCCGCTTAAGAAGGTTCAGAGGTGTGAGTCCAGTCTCATCCATATGGACTAAGATTTGGAATAGAGCACTAGTACCAGAGGAAGTTGATGTTTTAAGAAAGACCTCCAGGCAGACAGAAAAATACACAGATGGATATTTTGTTGTACTCCCTGGGCTAACAGAGGAATTGGCAGAATCTGGAATGGAAAACAGGAATACTAGAAACCAGAGGCTATTCAGAGGTCTTGTGTTTGGCCTTCACACTCCCAGTAGCTTGATAGAGAAGCTATGTTGGATCTCACTGAATGATGGAGTATAGATAGTCATTTATCCATCTAAGAATATAGGTATCAACTTTTCATCAAATTGAAACATATCCTTTTCTTTGACGGAAAAAATGGGTCTTTTACATCAAGAGCATCTCTCAGTAGCCCTCATCTTGACAGTTATGAACTTTTATGTAGTTTCTAGCTGGATGCCATCCTAGATTTGAAATAGTCTGCATAACTTCTCAAGATTGTCTCATGATGAAGTCTGAACTCAGCTCCTATGGACTCTAGTTATGAAGGGTTAAGCTAATAAAACTCATTGTGTTAGAATTTTGACAATCATATCCCATTTTCAGCTGTAGTTGGAGTCACTGTCAAACCACAAATCTACATAGTTTTCACATGGACTGGTGTGAAGACACAATTCTTTATCCTGGTTCTTAGGCACCATAAGAAATCCACCACATTCATTCCTGTTACATTTGTCTTTCCTTTCACAATTCATTTATTCATTAAATATTTAATAGGCTTTATTTACTTTCCTATTGCTATGATGAGACACCATGACCAAGGAAACTTATAAAAATAAAGCATTTCACTGGACGCTTGCTTACAGTGCAGAGGGGTGAGTACGTGACCATCCTGGTTGGGAACATGACAGCAGGTAGGCAGGCATGACACTGGAGCAGTAGCTGAAAGCGTAATTTGGTTCATAGGCACGAAGTAGGCAGGCACTGAGACTGAACATGGCATGGGCTTTTGAAACCTCAAATCCTACCCCCTTTCCTGAAAGGGTCACAGCTCCTAATTATTCCCCAAACAGTTCCAATATCTAAGGACCAAAGCATTCAAATACATGAGGCTATGGGGGCCATTCTCATTCAACCCACCACAGCCAGATCCTATGCTGCATGCTGAACTACAAAGAAAGTTCCCAATGGCTATGCACACTAGTAGAAGTAGGCAATGCCCAAACTGGTAAACAGTAAGGTTGTGTTTAGACTTAGGCAGAAGCACATAAAAGAAGTACTCAGTCTAAACTTATATTTAGAGGAGATAAACCTAGAGTCACTTAGCCTCCTACAAGTTGCATAATCCCTCTATGCTTCAGTCTCTACCATTAAAATGATGATGATAATAATAGCATGACCCATGGAACTGTGCAGATAAAATGATTTAATGGACATGGGGCTTTTAGGCCACTGTCTAGAGAAGAGAAAATGTTATGTAAGTGTTAAATGAACCAAGAGAGGCTCTTCAGTGGCTTGAATCTGAGTGTTTGAGCAGCTCCTTACAAGATGAAAATTACTTTAAAAGGGCTGGGCCAAGCCTTTCAGGAAGCACATTGCAAGTAAATTGCAAGGTTTGTAGGTCCTAGTGCAGATCATGTATTGGTAATGGAAATGGAGTCGGTGACAGGGAGAAGAGCAACACGTGGAACTAAACCTTATTTGCTATGTCAGTGAGTTTGGATTTGACCTTTAAAAAGGAAGTACTTGAAGAATTTTAAGTCATAGTAATCCACTTTTCAGCATGCGAGGTAGCTATTATTGCTATCTAACTTAATAAATGGTGAAAGCGGTATGCGTACAAGCTGAATGACTTCTCCACAGTTATGCATCTGAACGGAACCTTAATTTGAATTGAGGCTCCAGAGGGTGAATGCTTAATCATTTCATCACACAACTTCTCCAAGAAAAGAGACAAAATAATAGAGTTTGAGTGGAAAATAATGAGCTTAGTTTTTAATGTTCACTATGAAATGTGTGCAAGATATTTAAGTGTTTATATCCTGTAAGCATTTATTAGATATGTAAATGAGGAGATTGACAAATTTGATATTTATAACTGAGAGCCAAGTCATGACAGGCTACAAATTGAAAAATGATCAATTTGATAGGGAAACATGAAGAGCCTCAGAATCTCACAGACAGAAAAGGGAGCACATAGTGTTGGCTAAGAGTTTAGAATAACTGAAAGAAAAAAATCAGAGACACAGTAACACACACATATATATTATTTCTTCCAATTCTCTTTTAAAAAGATTCATTTGTTTATTTTAAGTAAGTTGACTGTTGCTGTCTTCAGACACACCAGAAGAGGACCTCTGATTCTATTACAGATGGTTGTAAGACACCATGTGGTTGCTGGGAATTGAACTCAGGATTTCTGGAAGAGAACTCAGTTTTCTTAAGTGCTGAGCCATCTCTCTAGCCCCACACATATACATTATTAAAAAAAAATAAAAGAAATATTTGTAAAAGAGTTAATATGTGGTTAACAGAGTCAACTGTTGTCAGGAGGTCAAATTACTTAGGTGAACTATAATTTAGGGTTATAGAACTGCCAGTTCTAGGGAGGTAGACCAAACATAATTTTCTTCATTGAATCCAGTTTCAAACCCTAGTAGTTGTATCTAAAACAAAAATAAGAAGACACTGAGAGGCATAGAGAAGAAGATAATTGGGCTAGAGATCTTTAGGCCTAAGGAATGGTCCTTAGGTCTAAGTCCTGTGAGTTTGGTTTATGCTTCACATATCCAGGAGATTACAAAAACAGAGACTACAAAAACAGCAACAGATTCAGACAAAAATTAAAATCCCCAGGAAAGCCTACTGTCTCTAGAAAAGGGTTCAGGAAAGGAGAAGAGAGCAAGATAGAAAACTCTTAGCAAACATTATAAAACATCTGAGGCTCTACTCCACCACTGTCAGCAGAGGTCAGATAAGGGGACTAGGCATCCACCCTGGTCAGGCTGTAACAACGCACCCCAGTCTTGTCTAATGTAAATAATAAGTTAAGTAAATAGGGCAGCTCAGGAAATTGTAGGACTATAATAAAAGATGCACAGTCCATGCCCCTGGAGTTCCCGAAGGGGAGAATGAAAGTGAAGGATGGAGAAGTATTTGGAGAAAAGTTCCTTTTTTACTAAACTTGTCAGAGTATAAACCTATATAGATTCTAACTGAGCCCAAAACATAGTAAAATTTATGCCAAGTTATATCAAAGTTATGTCGTATATAGGACAGACTTACGGGTTGAGCTATGTTGCCCCAGTTAGCTTTGTTGAGGACCTTAACATGCAGTTCCTCAGGATGTGACTGTATTTAGAGATTTGATACTTTAAAAGGTAATTAATATGTAATGAGGGTATATGAATGAGCCTTAACACAATCTGGCTAGTACTCTCATAAGAAGATTAGATGTATATTTGTAGCTAGATGCGGTGGCATGTGACTATAATTTCATCTCTTAGAAGCCTGTCTGGGACAGGAGAATTATCAGTTCAAAACTGGTCTGAGCTGTGCAGTGAGACCCTGTTTTTAAATGTGTGTGTGTGTGTGTGTGTGTGTGTGTGTGTGTGTGTGTGTGTGTGTGTGTGAGAGAGAGAGAGAGAGAGAGAGAGAGAGAGAGAGAAAGAAATTGTGAGAAATAACATAGCAAGAATGTAGCCATTTATAAGGCAAAGAGAAATCTCTCAAAAGAAAGTAAAACTTCAATATATTGCCATTGAGCTTACAACATCTAGAACTAGACATTTTTCAGTGTTCTTAGAGGGGAACTATCTTTGTGGATGAAAGAGAGAGAGCAGTAGGGGTAGAAGGCATTGGAGTATGAATATTAGCAAAGTTCAACAATATACATGTATAGAAGGTTACAGTACAGCTCATCATTTCATACACAAACTGTTGTGAGTGACTATCCTGAGCCAACAGCATCTTGGGGCATTCAGCCTTAACTGCACATAACCTTGGGGAGGGGGTGGAGCATGTAGACTGGAGAAGACTGAGGGAGTAGGGGTCCATCTATGAACTACAGGGAAGTCCTCATCCCTGTTAGGCAAAGTTTTTCAGGTGCAGCCTTTCAGGGAAGGAGCAACCACATCCCTGTAAATAACTCCTCATCCATGTTCTGTAAGGAAGCCTAGAAAACCTATTGACTCCTCAGAGTGAACTGTGCCTTGATTTGTCATTGCGACCTTAGAACAAAAGGTAGATTATTGCTTACATTTCTCCCTAGGAAGAAATTTTTGCAGCACCAACTAATTAAAAAAATTAAAAAGGGAAAAAACAAAATAAAAGAACAGAAATTTTATGGAAGTTTGTTCTGGCAGTCATAGTAAACGAATATAGTTCCATTTTATGATTTTAATAAGTTATGTTTAAAGGCTGAAGCAAATGATAATGCTGAAGTTGTTCTCAGTGAATATAAGAGAAATATTTAAGATGAGTATAATGCAAATGGGAGATAGAAGAAACATAAAGGGAGGTAAGCTTTGTATACTTCACTGTTAACTAGCAAAATGTGGATGCCGTCACTCTCCAATGCAGCCTTGGTTCCACACCCAGTTTTCTGCCTAGTCTGGTAAGCCCCACCTATGCCTTCTCAAGCCTGTAGGCTTGGACCAGGACATATATCCCTCATGCTAACCTAGCCCCCTGTGTCCATGGGACTTCATTCCATCCATGTTCTACTTAAACTCTAAGCCCAACTAGGCCCATACATTCTGTGCTTTGGTGTAGCCTGTTGTATCCACATCAGATGGAAGCAAGGAAAAGGCTGACATCCTCAGGTGTCACTGAAAAACCAAAAACCAAAAACCAACCAACCAAACAAACAAACAAAAAACCAAAACAAAAACCTATGAAAGATTAAGTCAGTATAACCACTCCCTCAGATACATTCGTCCTGTAGAAATTTTCTTCAAGGAGAATTGCCTAGATGAACCCTTATGTCTAAGCACGCAGAAAATAAAAGAACAATGAAACTTCATCAAAGAATTCAAGGAGTTTAAAGAGGACAGAAAGAGACAGCTTATTGAATGTAAAGAGAATAATCATAACAAGGAAAAAATTCCTGAGTGATACCCAAGAAAACGAAGATCATTTTCTCTTCATTCCTCTTTTTTTTTTATTTTTTTCCTGTTCTGTACCTGTCCTTCTGTCTTTAACATAGACACCAACCTATTCAGCTTCTAATAATATCCTCTTCTCCAGATTTCTAGAGTATTCTGTTTTACTACCTTTATTCCACATGACTGCAGTTCTGTGTTCATGTGTTTGTCTTTCACTAGACTCTCAACTCCACAAAGCCAGTGATAGCGGTATTTCAAGTATTTTGTACAGTGCTCGGTATATATAGCAGACACCAAGTAAATATATGTTGGATGACCAAGTGGCTCAAAATTCTAACCCAAGTGGCATATGATAGTGTTTTATAACTATGTGAACAACAAGGGGATAATAGAGAGGAAAAGTTTTCAGTAAGGACTGACCTGGGAAATGCAGTCCATTTGGTGGCCAGATTCATTTGCTCGAACTGTTTCCTTCACATACACAGAAATATTTGTACAAGAGAATCAAGTGTCACACCTTACTTCCATCTCTCATGGCCTCATATATAGTACAGAATATATAGCAGCATTTCAAAAAATACTTTTTGTCTTTCATAAATAATGCCAGGGATCATGCTGGCTGCAAGTGATTTGGTGGTGCATTCACTTAATAATGTCACACAGTAAGATAGAAAGCACATTTTTCTCTTGTAGTGGTGACCCAACCTTTCTTGTAAGCATCTGCCCCTTTTGCTTCTTGCACATTTCAGAATCCTTTCGCCTTCTGATTCCTCAAGTTGGGGTTAAGATGTCTCTTTGCTACCGTTCATTCTCCTCACTGCTGGACCCACACAGATGCCACCAGAGAGCCATTGTTTGAGAATGAGCATAGAATCACGGCCTAAAAGCCTGGGTCGCATAGTAATCAATTCACTGGAGAAATCCTTTTCCATTCTGTGTCACAGCACCTATCTATCTGTCAAGGCGAGGAATCAATTAGATGATTGTATAGTTCTAAAATTCGTCTGATTCTCTCTTTTGTAGCTTTATTTCTAACCTTACAGTATGCAGCTGTCCCAGGGGCCTTCAACTTACATCAAATTCTGTCATGCCTTAGATTTAAATCATATGAAGTAGATCCCCAGGAAACCTCCCAGTGTATGAATTATTAATGTTTGCACCACACAGTCTCTGTGTGAATATTTACTTACATTGCTGGGTATCTAATCCTGACAACAAATCACCGTTTGAATGGTTTACTGATGTTTTCTCTTCTCCTCAGTGATTCAGCATGTATCTTCCTTTCACCTTGGGAATTGTGCAATTCTTTTTTCCCTTGTGCAACTCTGACACCGAGCAGTAAAAAGGATGTCAACACCTGAATCCTAGCGTTACTGTCTTTCTTTTTCAATTTCTCTTAGAGATTGCTGCATTCCCTACCCCCCCCTATTCTGTATCCTCCTCCACCTCTGACTGCCTCGAGTCATTTCCATACCTAGGAGGTTGAATTTTGCTCTCCCACTTCATAGCTCCAAGTGACTGTAGCCACTGTATTGCTCACCAAGATTCTTAATATTCTCACTGATTTAGTTATTTCCCGGAGGAGCAGAATCTTTTCCAGATATGTCAGTGTGTGCTACAGGGCTTGATCAACAGTCACTGCATGTGACCTACACCTTCCCCCTGGTCTTGGTTATCCAGGTTTCCTCCCGTTCTCACCTTTCTGTATGCAGATCTCATCTCCCTTTCTGCCTCCCATTTCCCAGTAGTCACTGCAGTCTCCCTTAGAGACAACATTATTTTCTGCCTACAGATAGAGAAGCCCTTCATTCTCTCAGAATTTCTCAGAAATCCTCAGAGTTAACCACCCTTTGCTGCCTCCACTGGAAGTGGGTACCTAACACATTGATTTAATTAAAGGTGGAATAAATCGAGTTGCAGAAACACTTAGAATGGTAATTCTCTCGCTTGTTATAAACCACTTTCTGGACTGCTTTGCAAACTGGAAACTTTAGGGGATCGTGGAATGCTTCACTCTTTGCAATAGGATTGGGGGTATCTACTTCAATTCCTTTATTCTTTTTAGTAGCTGGGGGGTATCTTAACTGTCTCAGTGTGGGGTTTGGTATGATATGCTCAATTCCAAATATATAGGTGGACCTACATTGGCTATCATTGAGTACTACTTTGTCAGACAGAAGTGCCTTAGGAGATATGGTCTGGACACGAGGCATGATAAAGCCTCTTGCTTGCTTTAGTTGCCTATCTATTGAAAACTGCTAATAAACATTACTGAAATCCATCTGCCAAAGTAACATTGAAAGTGTTAATGACATAGCCAGCTACCTTGTTTTGTTTTGTTTTTATAGTAATGCAGCAGAAAGGAAAAGTAACTTTTATAGTAAAAGGGTAGCTTAAGGGGAGATAAAGATTTCAACAACTCATGTCAGGACAAATCAATAGGTCTGTTGCTGGAAGGACTGAGAACTATCATGGAACTTGTTTCAGTCTAGAATATTGTTTTCACTTCTTAAATTGAATCCCTGCAGTCCAGAAATAGAAAATGCCTTCCCTTCCCTCTCTGCCTATCTCCTACCCTGCTCTAATGAGGAAGAAACTGGAATTTAGTCAGGTTCAAACTTCTCAGCCTAAGAGTCTATACACATCATGGTTAGCCTGGAGATGCTCCTAGTTCCTAATCTGAGATTGTTCTATAAGAGTCATCAGCTCATTTGAATCCCTTCCACTGCATGGAGAGGAGGCTTAATCATCCTCTCCCGGGAAAGTTAGGGATAGGTAATAGCTATCAATTTGCCAGTTCTCCCCAGGCCTTACAGTGGAGTTATCACAGGCCTGCTTTTGTACAGTTATTTCTATGTGTTGGCATGGTTTGAAATAGACTTCTGAAAGTCACAGTTATATCCTGGAGGATAATAAAGGTAGTGTTAGAAGAAAATAGTCATTAAAATCTTGCATGGGATTCCCCAGCATTGGTTAACTCTTTCTGTCATTACTCTTTGCCAAGGTACTTATTTCGTGCAGTAAGTAGGACAAATAAAGAACAAATCTGAAGTTCTAGCACCAATACATATGTCTCTGTGATGGAGTTGGAAGGTTAGTCACAGGGTTAATTCCCAAAATGATTGATGATGCCCTTGTTAGGTTTATGGACATGAATTTGTGAGTTCTGTGTCCCACAGTCTGACACATATTCATCTTATCGACCTCAGAATAAAGCAGGATTTTGAAAAATGGCCAGTAAGAGATGCTGATTTCCTCTGCTGGCCCCAGATCTCATTTCATAGTCTTCCTTCCCCTTATGCTATCCAGTCACTTTCACAAGGAGAGTTTATGGTAATGGTCTGCTGGAAGCAGAATGCCAAATGTCTCCTTCTAGCTAACTGGGCTTATCATGATGGAAACAGCATATTGGAGATGATTTACAAGATGAATGACTTGTATTTGGATTCTGTCTCCACTATTTTCTTTGCTGTGTTATATAGGGCAAATCATTTAATTTCTTTGTATCTAATTTTCATTATCTGTAAAATAAATGATAATTATTAGTACCTAACTCATTGCAGGTATTGAGAGAATTAAATAACGTCAGAACTATAACATCATAGGAAACACGCTTAGTACCTAATAATCTCTGCATGAATGCTTCCTATGAGTATTCATAGACAGAACACTAAAGCTGAACTCAAACTGGGTTTTGCCATTTGTAAGTCACTTCTTCTTCCTGGTCTCCACATTATTCCTTCAGAGGATGAAGAAATACTGACGTCATGTGATTGATTTATCTGAGAGATCTAAATGAAATAATACACATAAAACATCTGTCACTTAGTAGACATTCAATAAATCAGTATTTTTTGCTTTATTCTTCCATGTTTGACTGCTTAAAAGAATATGTGTTTTCAGCCCTGGTTAACCCCATTCAAGCACAAAGATCCTGTCTCTAACTTGCCTTTTCAAAGGCTTTTGTAATCACATGATATGTTTCAATTCAACAATATTTTTGTTACTTATTAATGATATCATTGCTATCATTGTATGGAGCTACTTTCTGAAACACTACCATAGTGACTGTTGGAGGGAGCTATGTCATGTTCTCTTTGAAAACCTCTTTCAAACCCTTTCTCTGCCCGATGCCTTCCACAGTTCTTCTTTTCCATACTCCCACTATGTCCCACAGTCTGACACATATTCATCTTATCGACCTCAGAATAAAGAAGGGTTTTGAAAAATGGCCAATAAGAGATGCTGATTTCCTCTGCTGGACCCAGATCTCATTTCATAGTTTTCATTCCCCTTATGCTATCCAGTCACTTTCACAAGGAGATAATTATTAGTGCCTAACTCATTGCAGGTATTGAGAGAATTAAATAACATCAGAACTATAACATCATAGGAAACATGCTTAGTACCTAATAATATCTGCATGGATGCATCCTATACATCCTATACATAGATAGAACACTAAAGAAAACTATACATAGTTTTACCTTCCTTATAGTTTATTGAATGAATGAGTGTTTTGTAACAATCTCACCTGAGAGTGGAACATTTCATTCTGTAGGGAAACTCCATAAGCAGGAAGCTAAACAACTCAAAACAGCTCAGGAAGTCCCTGAAACTGACCAGATTCACTAGTCAGAGTAAGGAATAGGAACAGAACTGCCAAGAAGATTCAGAGAAGCCACTGTGCAAAGAAGATTCTCAGATAAACCAAGCTGTAAAAAGATTCTGACAATAGATCAGCTTCTAGAAGAAGCAGAAACCAGCTTCCTGGAAAATGTTTAGACCAACAGAGTCACTTGGAAAGGACAGTTCCCAACTTGCTGAGCTTTCTGCAGGCTGTGCATTGTGCTCCAGGTTCCCAACTTTGTTATCTGTCACCTGTGCTGGGACTGGCTTTAGCAATGCAGCTATTTTTCTGAGTCATTTCTGCTCCTATAAATAATCCTTTACCCATATTCCTGTAACTAAGCCAAATAAAACTCATTGGTTCATCATGTTGGCCTTTGGTGGTATTCATATTTTGGTGTGTGTGTTGTGGGCTCCCTATCTTGGTGGAGTAGTTTGTGTTATGTTTCTCCCCCCCAAAAAAGTTTTGTCACATGACAATGACTGATGAAAGAAAGACAGAAAGATTTATATAAATCTAACCCTGGGTTCTAGAATATGCAGACATCACCAGTCACAATGAAGAACGAAATTTAGTGTTTGTTGCACACTACCTTCAAAATTCATATTTGCTTATCTTTCATTTTCAAGGAGAAATTGTGGATTAAGTTGGAATTTGACTTTGTTGAATAGATATTTATACTTATTTCCTGATAAGTCCTGTGCTACAAGGTATATTAAAAGTATGATGATAGGCAAATAAATATTTTTCCTCTCAGAGAGCTCAGAATCAAGCTTGTTAGATGAGAGAAATATGTAAATGGAGATCTAAGGACTTGAGTCAGTGGGGAAGAGGGTGGCAGTGTGTTTTGGGGATTGTGATATAGACACTGAAAATTCTAGAATAGGGAAGTAAAGAAGTTAAATGTAAGCTAGAGAGAAAGGGGTCATGGCTCCAATTTATAAGGAGGCATTTTATTTGGGGCCCAATTAAGAGAACTGTGAAGGGGAAAAATTCAATAAAGGCTATGTGGGAAGATGTGCCAGATACTTAAAGCCAAATGCATCCATCACTCTGAAGAAGGCAGTTCACAGAAAGTTGCACTGGACAAGAGAACCAGAAATTAAAACCTGTAGAAAAAAACATATTCAGGTTGTATTCAGTTCCTAGATTCATCATTTTCATAGTCTCATCCAGTCTTTCAAGAAGGCCCCATTTCTTCTTTTACTTCTTAGATTAGATCTTTGAAGTCCAGAGTAGAAAACATATGCCTTCCCACCCTTTTCCACATGCATATTTATGGGGTATCATGTAATGTTTCTAAGTATTCAGAGGAAGAAATCTAATTCTTACAATGACTTCATCGTGAAAATACTGTTATTTTATGCTTTTATAAGTGGAAAAGTATACATAGAGAGGTAAAACAATTTAATGATGTTACACAGAGAATAAGAGGTAGAGTCATAATTGAAGTCAAGCAGTACTTTTAAAGAGTTGGAAGCCCAAAGAAAAGTTATGAAGTGGTACAAGTTTGCACTTAACTTTAGTCATGGTTTATTTTGGCTGATACAACTACTGATTCTATCTTGCATCACAATAAATAATTGTACCAAACATCAAAGTTCTATGAGCTAGAAATTGTTTTGGGTTCTGTTTTTTGCATTGTTGTTTCACTGTCCAATAATTATGCCTTTTTTGGTTTAATGGTATAACTTATGCCTGTTTTGCTTTAAACAATTATTTATGTAAAAAATTTTTGTTTTGAAAATTTTGTACATGAGTACTGTATTCATCCCATTTCTTCTGCCCTCTCCCCTGCCAATTCTTTTCATGTCTTTTATATTCCCTTTCAAGTTCATGACTGCTTCTTCTTTATTATTGTTATATAACAACACTGACACACACACATGCAAAGTACACTGAGTTCATTTAGTGTTGCTCATGGCACCACACAGTCAGTAGTGCTTTGCATTTTGACTGGTTGTGAATCTCTATAAAAGTCTCCATCTACTGCAAAAAGAAGCGTCTTTGATGAAGAGTGAGAGCTACATTTACCTGTGGATATCAGGATAAATATTTAGAATACAGTTGAAGTATTCAACTGGCTTAGAAAAATGGTAGTAGTGTTTGATTCTCCTCTGTGGTCTATGGCCTCTGTTATTAAGTCCATTATGAGCGTGAGCATGCTTTCTTCTCATTGAGACACTAGGAAGTAGGTTCTATAATTCTTCCCATTTTACAGAGAACAAATTTGAAGACAATTATTTTCCCAAAGCTTATAGAGCAGGATTGATGTTTGAACTAAGTAAGTACTGCTAACTTGTCCATAAGACTGGGCAGGTCATAGAGGAGCTATGCTTTGAAGATACCTTACTCTTGGAAAACAAGGCAAAAAATAGCCACAAAAAAAGCCAAAAGTGAGCGCTTCAATATCAGTTTTCCAGTTGTATGGTCCATTTCCCTCCCTTCTCTAATTATATAATTACATGTTTGGCAATCCCTTGTATGACAGACTTTTCCTGGGTAGATATGAACAAATGCCTATTCACTCCAAACAGGGAACTAACAGACAAAAGTATGGATAGCACGAAGTTTCAACTTGGTGATACAATGAGTTTTATTAAAGTTACTTATAGGAGCAAGCATGACTCCAAGACCACTATATAATCAAAGGAGTGACCCCAGCAGGAGTGACAGCTCACCAAAACTGGAAACCCAGTGCATACTGCACACCCTACAGCCAGCTCAACAGGTTAACAGGTTGAGGAACATGTTTTTCAAATGGCTCGGTAGTCTAGGCTTTTTCCAGGCAACTCAGCTAGTTTTTGTTTCTTCTAGAGCAGCAGTGTGTGTCATGGGTCAAAAGACTCTTTCACAGGGGTCACATATCAGATAACCTGCATATCAGAGATTTAAATTGTGATTCATTAACAGTAACAGTGAGAATAAGCTTATGGTTAGAGGTCACCACAACATGAGGAACTGTATTAAAAGGTCACAACATTAAGACAGTGGAGAACCACTGTTCTAGACAGGGTGGTCTCTGCTTCTTCTAGATGGCTGGGCTTGTCTAAGAGTGACTCTCAGCAGTCTTTATGCTTTATAGACTCTTGGAGAGGTAGGGTCCTGGTGAATCTGATCAGTTTCAGGGACTTTCTGAAGCTAATCAATTTTGAGTTGTTATGATAAACCACTGACGAAAAGAAACTTGTGGAAGAGATGGTTTATTTCATCTTATACTTTACAATCTATTGTTAAGGGAAGTGAAAGATGTCATGCTGCATAGGGACTTGCTGTCTCTGGTTTATTCTCCACAAGGTTTTTGATACTGCCAAGGATAACCTGCCCAGGGGTGTTACCATCTGCAGAGGTTGGGGGGGGGGCTCTTCTCACATCAGTCAACAATCAAAACAACTTCCTACAAACATGGCCACAGGCCAATGTGATCTAAGCAATCCTTCAGTGAGACTCTTCCTTACCAAGTGACTCTTAGTTGTACTACACTGACAAGAAAAACAAACCCAGACAACAGGCATATATATATATATATATATATATATATATATATATATATATATATATATATGAGACTAGCATATGGGTGGAGGTTACCTTAATGTCAGATCGATCAGTTCCTACAAAAGTTAATTCACAGTGGCAAGAGAGATACTTGCTGAGCATCTTTCCTTTATACTATAGAGTAGAGCCATTGGAAATGGAGCTTTGAAAGTTATATATTATGGTGTTTGGTTATATGTCTACCATAGCTGCATACCAGTTCTGTAACAGCGGCCTGGACAACCTCAGTTGTTGTCTTGTGTTTACAAAAATGAATAAAAAGCCATCCATTCCCATTCTTCTTGGAATAATTTTCAACAATAATTGGAGTAGTTTAAATTCACATTACTTAAGAACCTTAAAACCTTGTTATTTGCATCACACAATTACTTTTCATTTGTGTTCTGTTAAAAAAGCTTGAAAGGGCACATAAGCCATGAAAGAGTAAACAATCAAAAGCTTAGGTTTGCTAACTATTAAGTCAAAGAAAGCTGAAATCTCTTAATGTACTTGATGTCTGCTCTCTGATGCTTGAGCTGATTCTGGGCCCTCTGACTTTGATTATATGAATCTTATGAGATTATATGAATTCTCGGTGAAATGAATTATGAACTTTATGCTCAAGTTGTAAATTGGTTACATAAATTTGTTCATATCAAGTAATTTAGTTTATTATTTGAATCCATTGAGCAAAAGCCACAGCTCTTTTAACTATGTTAGGAAGTACATCTCTATGTCTCTACACAGACATATTGGCTCATCTGTTATCCATCTGAGAACACTCACCTATTGTTCCTAAAGCACTTGTAGCTTCATTGTTCTCTGTTACTTCCAGTATTTCTTAAAGGATATGGGGCACTGGCCTCCTAGTAAAAGGATGGATAAGGCTTCACAAGCATTTTACTAAGTGAGCCTCTTCTATACATTTTGACAATAGTGGGTCTGTCCTAGAAGGCAAAAGAGGAAATTAAACATAGGTTCTTTTAAAAATATTTTTTTGTTTAATTCTTCTATCATATATTACATTCCAACCACAGTTTTCCCTCCCTCCCCTAATCCAAGCCTCCCCTCCATGTGACTTCAAAGAAGAATAGACCTCCCAGGGGTTATCAACCACATAAAAAGCTACAATAAGACCAGGGATGTATTCTCACATCAAAGCAACCCAGTAGGAGGAAAAGGGTCTCAAAAGCAGGCAGAAGAGTCAAAGACAGACCCATTTCCCACTGTTAAGAATCCCACAAGAACCCTGAGATTAAGCAACCACAACATATATGCAGAGGACCTAGGTTAGGCCCATACAGGCTCCCTGATGTCTGTGAGCCCAGGGTTAGTTGATTCTGTCAGGTGTTCTGGTGGTGGACCTGAACTCTCTGGTCCTTCCACTCCTTTCTCCTTCTCCCCTCTAGGACTCCCCAAGCTCCACCTAATGCTTGTCCATGGGACTCTGCATCTGTTCCCCTCAATTGCTAGATGAAGTCTCTTTGATGCCAATTACGCTGGGAAGAATTTAGTGTTTTGTTTTGTTTGTTTGTTTGATTTTTATGAAAAAAATAAAGTATGCTTTTGTGGCCATGAATGGACTCCTAGCTTTAGCTAGCAAGCCAGGTTTTATGAAGACAGAAATCCAGTCAGGATCCCTACAGAGGACAAAGACTTGTAGTCTGTATTTTCCTGACAGGCTTCTGGGTCAGAGATCTGGGGGACAGTTTCAGACTACTGGTAGGCCTCTCTCTATGCCCTCCAGATACTGTACTGTGGAAACCTTAGCTTCAAGGCCCTAGACTTCGAACACATCAACACAGCAGACAGGTTGTTTACCATCTATTCTTTAGTACCTCCCAGGTGGGGGTCTCCTCTGCTCCATTGAAGATTGCCTCCCAATATTATTTGTGCTAGACTTCCTGATCCAGCCTGCAATACCAGGCTTTGTCTTTCCTTCTGTCTTCTCTTGCCCTTCATCTCCACTTTCATTCTTTTTGCTGATTTTTTCCTGAAACTGGCTCATGACACTGAGGGTCAAACAGACTATTCGTTCTTCAGCATCATCGGGTCTTTTTTATTAGATATCTAGAAATTTCAACTGACATGCACCCTGATTCTTCCTAAGAATTCTGTTCACAGATGCCTCCCATTCCCCCTTCAAGGTTTTAACAGGTTCCCCTTCCCCTTGAGGCTCCCCTGAGGGGAATGCCATGAGTAAACTCACCTCTGCTTGAGATGTATAGCTGTCTGGTTTCAGGGGTAAGATGGGCAACTACCATCTTGTGATTTGCCAAGGGCAACTTGCTGAAGTTCCGAAGATTCTTAGACTGAAGTTCTAAGATTCACTTGCCTAATTACAAAGCTGAGCCATTTCTTTGTGGCAGATAAATAGGCACACACCCGTGGGTACCCACCCCACATGTAGAGGTTGATCTGATGGCTGCTTCTGAACTGACCCATGCCTTTATTATTCTGGGCACTACAGATTTTGGCTGCTGCTGTTTCCAGAAGCCTTTGTAGTGGTTCAAAACCATGTTCTCCAGAAAGAACAGGTGGATTCTGCAAAGTGTAGGCTTAAAGTACGCCCCACATTTTAATAAGGTCCTTAAAACTGATACTGCAGCACAGAGCAGGAGTTTGAGGAAATGTAAAGACCCCTCTTTGTGTCCCCAGGCCATCACTTGCCCAAAGTTCCCAAAAGGAGACAAAAGCCCTGAAATGTGTCAGCATTACCTCCTTTACTCTTTTCTTAATTTAATTTATTTACTTTACATCTCAGTCACAGCTTTCCCCTCCCTTACCTCTTCCCAGTCCCCCCTCCCCTTTTCTTCCCTCCCCCCACCCTTTTCTCCTCACAGTCATCTTGATTTGCATTTCCCTGTAGGCTAAGGATGTTAAACATTTACTTAAGTACTTCTCAGCCATTAGAGATTCCTCTGGCCAGAATTCTGTTTAGCTCTGAACTCCATTTTTAAAATAGATTATTTGGTTTGTTGATGTCTAATTTCTTGAGTTCTTTATATATCTTGGAGATCTGCCCTAGGTTGGATGTAGGGTTGGTGAAGATCCTTTCCCATTCTATAGGCTGCTGCTTTGTCCAAAAGGCAGTAAGTATCCTTTGCCTTATACAAGTTTTTTAGTTTCATGAGGTCCTTTTTGTCTATTGTTGGTCTCTGAGCCTGAGCCATTGGTGTTCTGTTCAGGAAGTTGTCTCCTGTACAATATGTTCAAGGATATTCCCCATCTTCTCTTCTATCAGGTTCAGTATATCAGGTTTTATGGTGAGGTCTTTGATACACTTGGACTTGAGTTTTGTGCAGGGTGATACATATGGATCTATTTTCAGTATTCTGTATGCAGACATCCAGTTAGACCAGCACCATTTGTTGTTGAAGATGTTTTCTGTTTTTCAACTGTATAGTTTTGGCTTCTCTGTCAAAAATCAAGTGTACATCATGAATTTACTTCTGAGTCTTTGATTCAGTTCCATCGATCACCTTATCAGTCTCTGTACCAATAGCATGCATTTTTTTATTGCTATTGCTCCATAGTACAACTTGAAGTCAGGGATGGTGAATCCTCCAGAAGTTCTTTTATTGTTCAGAATTGTTTCAACTACTCTGAGTTTTTTTCCCATATAAAGTAGAGAATTGTTCTTTCAAGGTCTGTATAGAATTTTGATGAAGATTGCATTGAATTTGTACATTGCTTTCACTAAGATGCCATTTTTACTATGTTCATTGTACTGATACATAAGCATCAAAGATCTTTTTATCTTTTGATATCTTCAATTTCTTTCTTCAGGGATTTGAAGTTCTTGTCATACAAGTCTTTCACTTGCCTGGTTAGAGTTGTCTCAAGATATTTTATGTTATTTGTGGCTATGGCAAAGGATGTTGCTTTCCTAATTTCTATCTCAGCCTGTTTATCATTTGTATAAAGGAGGACTATTGATTTTTTTTTTGTTTAGTTAATTTTGTATCCAGCCATTTTGCTGAACATATTTATCATCTGTAGGAGTTCCCTGCTAGAATTTTTGGGCTTACTTTGTTGTGTCTGTTCTTTAGCCCCCAAAAACCAACCACCAAGGAGTTGATTCCAATGTAATCACACTAGGGTTTTTTTTTTCATTTAACCTGAAGCTTGGGCTCACTGACACAGTAGGACAGAAAGATGAAACCCTGAGCCCAGATTCAAGAAAGTATTTATAGAGGTAAGCAAACAACCAAGGCAGTTTCTAGCCTGGCCCATAACTGATTGGAGGAGGGGATATTATGGAATCTTGTTGCCTTTTAAAATAATTGACTGGTTTTGAGAGCCAAACCATAAACTTAACTCCTGGTAGTTGTTAGGAAATGAAGTCTCAGGGGCAGGCTTGTAACCTGGAGGCACAAGTTTGTTGGGGAGTAACCTTTAGTTGTCTTATTGCTCTAGCCATAACTTTAAGTACTATATTGAATAGATACAGAGTCAGGAGACAGTCTTGTATTATTCCTGATTATAGTGTAATTGCTTTGAGTTTCTCTTCTTTTCATGTGATCTTGTCTATAGGCTTGTTGTAAATTGCTTTTATTATGTTTAGGTATGGGCCTCGAATTCCTGATCTTTCCATGACTTTTATCATGAAGGTGTGCTGGATTTTGTCAAAGGCCTTTGAGCATCTAATGAGAGCATGTGATTTTTTTCCTTCAGTTTGTTTATATGATGGATCACATTGACAGATTTTCATGTGTTGAACCATTCCAGCATCTCTAGGATGAAGCCTACTTGATCATGGTGGATGATTTTTGTATGTGTTTTTGGATTTTGTTTGTGAGTCTTTTATTGTTTATGCATCAATGTTCACAAGGGAAATTGGTCTGAAAATCTATTTTTCGTTGAGTCTTTTCATAGTTTAGGTATCAGGATGATTATGGCCTCATAAAATTAATTTGGCAATGTTCCTTTTGTTTCTATTTTGTGGAATGATTTGAGGAGTATTGGCATTATTGATATTAGTTCTTCTTTGAAATCCTGGTAGAACATAAAACCTAAAACTATCTGGCCCTGGACATTTGTTTGTCTGTTTATTTTGGTTTTGGTTGGGAGACGTTTAATAACTATTTCTATTTTCTTAGGGATTATAGGTCTATTTAGATTGTTTATCTGATCTTGATTTAAATTGTGTATGTGCTTGAACTCTTGTTGATTCTTTATATGGCCTCCTTGTTTCTAGTTTATTGATTTTAACTCTGAGATTAATTATTTCCTGCTGTCTACTCCTCTTGGGAGTATTTGCTTCTTTTTGTTCTAGAGCTTTAAGGTCTGCTGTTAATTCACTAGTACATAATCTCACTAATTTCTTTTTTAAGGCACTTAGTGCTATAAACTTTCCTCTTAGCACTGCTTTCATTGTGTCTTACAAGTTTGATTATGTTATGCCTTCATTTTCATTGAATTCTAGAAAATCTTTAATTTCTTTCTTTATATGTTCCTTGTCCCAGTTTTCATTGAATAGAGAGTTATTAAGTTACCATGATTTTTTAGGCTTTTTTTTGTTTCTGTGACTAATGAAATTCAGCTTTAATCCATGGTGGTATGATAAGATACAGGGGGTATTTCAATAGTCCTGTATCTATCAAGACTTGCTTTGTGAAAGAGTTATATGGTCAATTTTGGAGAAGATTCTGTGAGGTGCTGAAAAGAATGTATATCATTTTGTGTTTGGGTGAAATGTTCTGTAGATATCTGTTAGGTCTGAATTATAACCTTTGTTAGTTTAATCATTTCTCTGTTTAGTTTGTGTCGGATGATGAACGTGAAATGTTAAGTCTCCCATCACCAGTATGTGAAGCTTGATATATGATTTAATCTTTAGTAATGTTTCATTTACAAAT
>NC_034613.1:843036-855536 GCF_900095145.1 Mus pahari | reverse complement strand
ATCATTCATATTTAAGTGTGAGTGATCCTCTGAGAGATCTCAAAGTACAACTCATTGATGTAAATTTAAATGAATCTCTAGTACCTATGTGAGGTAATGGACACATTAATTAGTATGCTTGTGGCAATCATTCTATACTGTGTATGTATGTGTCTTTGTACGTATGTATCAAAACATTACACAATATACCTTCAGTATCTGCAAGGTGGAATTCGGGGAATCCTATAGAAGAGGTAGATGAAGGATTGTAGGAACCAGAAGGATAAAGGACACCAGGAGAATATAACCCACAGAATCAACTAAACAATCCTCATAGGGGCTCACAGAAACTGAAGTATGACAATCACAGAGCCTGTAAGGGTCTGTGCTAGGTCCTCTGCGTATATGTTGTGGTTATTTAGCTTTTGGTTCTGGGGGACTCTTAGCAGTGGTAGTTGGGGGTCTCTCTGATTTTTCTGCCTGAACTTGAACTCTCTTCTTCCTCTTGGCTTGCCTTGTCCAGCCTTGTTATGAGGGTTTGTGCCTAGTCTTATTGTATCTTGTTATGCAATATTCAGTTCTTATTCCTGGGATGCCTACTCTTTTCTGAAAGGAAATGGAAGAGCAGCATATCTTCAGGAGAGGGGAGGTACAGTGGAGGAGAGGACTGGGTGGAATGGAAGGAGGAGAGGTTGAGATTGGTATATATTGTATGAAAGAAGAATAAAGAAAAAGGAAAACAAAAACATTCATACATATCTTGAGGTTATCATATAATGTTTCAATATGTGTATATGACATGTAGTATTCAAATGAAGGTTACACAATTCGGTCATGTATATTTCAATAAAACCAAAAGAAAAGACTCTTTTTGAACCAGTAAAATTTTCAACATTTAGTCCCTATACAAATTGTTCTAGTTTTCTGCCCCCTAACTCTTAAATTATACTTGTCTTCAATTCTCTCTCTCTCTCTCTCTCTCTCTCTCTCTCTCTCTCTTTCTTTTTTGGTTTTCTGAGACAGGGTTTCTCTGTGTAGCTCTGGCTGTCCTGGAACTCACTCTGTAGACCAGGCTGGCCTTGAACTCAGAAATCCACCTGCCTCTGCCTCCCAAGTGCTGGGATTAAAGGCATGCGCCACCACTGCCCAGCTTTAATGGTCTTTCATACAGTCCTATTTAATTACTAAATAGCCAAAGACAACTTTGGTTACGAGTCTGGATTTATTCATTTTTTCTAGTAAATATTTATTGAGTACCAACTATATTCTGAGTCCTATCCTAGCCATCTGGGGATATATCAGCAAACAAAACAGATCAACACCTCTGCTTTCATGAAATTTAACTTCCCCTGGAGCTTTGGTGAATAATCCTCACTGTCATCTCATGTATGTTGTACAAGAGCCATATGTGCTTGAAGAAAAGCTATGAGGCCAGAGGTTTGAATGATTCAAGGCAGTGACAGAGGAAAGCTTCCAGACAGGACTGTCTAAGAAGCAGGCGAAAGGAATAGTGCCAGGCTAGTATGACTAGAAGTGTAAAGGAGCAAGGAGATGAATTTTTATTTCTGTTGGGTAACTACAGTGTGTCATTCCCGTTCACTCCCCTAAGCATTTGGTGTATGATAGAAAGCAAAATAAATCTAGTCCTTATTCTCCTGGGATTTATAGCCTGAAGAGGAATGAATACGTGAAAAAAAAATCACTTAAGTAAATATTTTTCTTTCTCTTTTTTAGACTAGCTTTTCTTTTTTTTTCTTGCTACTATTTTTTTTATTATATTCAACACAATATATATTTTTATACCAATCATAAAAATGATGGACATGTTATTTGTTGGGTCTCGCCCGCCTCCACTGGCAACTCCCTCTAAGCATGGTATTGTGCCCCTTACAGACACGCTAAGAGTTGCTCCCCGGACTTCCCAAAACACAGCGTTCTCATCACCGCCCACTGTCAACGCCCACTCGTTGCCGGGACCAACCACTGATGTCACCGCCCTCTCATTGGACCCGCCTTCTGGACACAGCTCCGCTGAGGACCGGACTGTGCGCCATAGATTGAGACATGCGACATTGAGAGAGACACACAGCATAGACAATGGGACATGCGGGAGAGGGTTGGGTTCTCCCGTGAGTAATTAATAAATAATGTTCTTCCTTGCAGCTCATCTCTATTTTAGGAAGTTTAGCTCTTCAGTACGAACCCAGTCCAAGGTGTTTTCTGCCCACGCAGACAAGGTGCCTGTGGCGTGACGCAGAAACACACAGTTATTAAATGAAAAAAATTAGATAAAGTATTCTTTTTTGTTTGTTTGTTTGTTTGTTATGTTTTAGTGGAACTTAAAATCTTGATTCTTATTGTGGTACAAACCCAAAATAAGAACAATTTTTAGACATTGAAGTTCATTGTAATAAGGCTGTACTTCAATGTCCCTCACATCACCAAAGGTTTTTACCTCCATAGTAGCTAAGCTAAGAGTTGACAGTTCCGCTGTGCCAAGGAATGAATTATAGACACAATTATTTGGATACAGATTTCCTACTATGGTCAAAGCTCTTTGACTTGAGTGATTGTCATCATTCTCAGCCCACAGGGAACAGGTTACATTCATTTAAGAAATGGTGTGTGTATTAAGATGGTCTATCCATGAACTCATTCATCAACTGTTTCAATGAACAATGGTTCTGCTTAGAGGGTGGCACAGATGTTAGGTGAGGGTAAGATTCTGGTTCATTGGCTGTGATGATTTTGAAAAGCATTCATCTCAGAATAAGAGTAACTTATACAGTCAACGTCTTCAAAATTGATACAATAATTATAAATACCAGGCAAAAAATTCAGTCTCACTTTTTGCTATTTGCTTACAAGCCACCTCCCAAATTAACTGTTTATGTTTCTGTTGGCTGTATAAATAATTTTGAAATATTTAAGCTGTTCTGAAAGCCATAATATAGTGGGAAAACGTCAAATAAACAATCCTACTAATAGAGAGACTGAGATAGGAGAAGCATGATTTCAAGACCCTTATGTGGCACACAGCAAGACCCTGTCATGTACAAACAAGCAGAAAGTGTATATGGATTGTACAATATTGGACCTATTTCTCCAACTACCAAATTGGAGAGACCACTGGATGACAGCCAACAAATTTCTAATTCCTCATATTTTTGAATTTCAATAGATTAGGATATGTTGTTAATAGTAATTCTCATATTAAGAGATATTAAGAAAATGTGATTGTTACTTCCTGTTATTTTTGTTGTTAGAAGTGAAATTATGTTTGGGTGGGTTTGTTAAAAGATTACTTTTTTGCTTTTTCTATCATGTAGTTGACCTCCTTGTGTTGGTGTTTTCCATCTATTATCCTTTGTAGAGCTGAATTTATGGAAAGATATTATATAATTTATTTTTCATGTAATATCTTGTTTTCTCCATCTATGGTAATTGAGAGTTTTTCTGGGTATAGTAGCCTGGGCTGGCATTTGTGTTCTCTTAGGGTCTGTATGACATCTGCCCAGGATCTTCTGGCTTTCATAGTCTCTGGTAAGAAGTTTGGTGTAATTCAGATAGGCCTGCCTTTATATGTTACTTGACCTTTTCCCTTCCTGCTTTTAAAATTCTTTCTTTTTTAAGTGCATTTGGTATTTTCATTATTATGTGATTGGAGGAATTTCTCTTCTGGTCCAGTCTATTTGGAGTTCTGTAGGCTTCTTGTATGTTCATGGTCATCTTTTTCTTTAGGTTAGGGAAGGTTTTTTTTCCCTATAATTTTGTTGAAGATATTTACTGGCCCTTTAAGTTGGGAATCTTCACTTTCTTCTATACCTATCATCCTTAGGTTTTGTCTTCTCATTGTGTCCTGGATTTCCTGGATGTTTCCTGGATGTTAGGAGTTTTTTGCTTTTTGTGTTTTCTTTGACTGTTGTGTCAATGTTTTCTATGGTGTCTTCTGCACCTGAGATTCTTTCTTCTTTGTTTTGTATTCTGTTAGTGAATACATCTGTTACTCCTGATCTCTTTCCTAGGTTTTCTAACTCCAGGGTTGTCTCCCTTTGTGATTTCTTTATTGTTTCTAGTTCCATTTTTAGATCCTCAATGGTTTTGTCCATTTCCTTCGCCTGTTTGACTGTGTTTTCCTGTAATTCTTTAAGGGATTTTTTGTGTTTCCTCTTTAAGGGCTTCTAGCTGTTTACCTGTTTTCTCCTGTATTTCTTTAAGGGAGTTATTTATGTCCTCCTTAAAGTTCTCTATCATCCTCATGAGAAGTGACTTTAGATCCGAATCTTGCTTTTCTGGTGTGATGGTGTATCCATGACTTGCTATGGTGAGAGAATTGGTGAGATATTGGTGAATATGGTGAGATCATGCCAAGTAACCTTGGTTTCTGTTGCTTATGCTCTTATGCTTGCCTCCCTCCATCTGGTTATCTCTAGTGCTACCTGCTCTGGCTATATCTGACTGAGGCCTGTCCTTCCTGTGATCCTGGTTATGTCAGAACTCCTCAGAGTCAAGCTGTCTCTGTGATTCTGGGATCTTCTGATCCTGAGATCCTGGATGTGTCTGAGCTCCTGGGAGCCAAGCTGCCTTTGGGACCCTGAGATCCTGTTGTAACCAAGCTCTATGGATCCTGGGATTCTGGGATCCTGGGAGTGTTAGAGCACCTGGGAGTGAAGCTTCCTTTGGGTGTTGTGGGACTGGCTGCAGAGTTTGCACCCAAGGTCTGCTAAGGGCCCAGATAGACCACAAGAAACCTGTGCCACTGGTCTGATAGAGTTTCTGCGTGCTTGGTTTCCACTGGTCCCAGTTGCTCCTGGTGTTGGGACAGATGTTGTGTCCTCCTCACCTCTAATCCCATGACCCTGGATGTTCACTTAAGTAAATCTTAAGGTCCAACTTTGAAAAGTACTAGGAAAGAAGATTCTCATAGGATGTGACATAATTTAGACCAAAAGACCAAGGAAGTCTCTTCTGGGCAGAATTGCAATGTAGTAGAGATATAGAGAATGAATAGCAGGTTAATTAAGCATGTTAGGAAGAGTGCAGAAAAGGAAGAGCATTACAGTCTGAGGCAATGCAATGTTCAAGTTCCATGTGGTAGTCAAAACAAGGTAGCAAAGATGGCCTGACAAGCCAACATGGCTGTGTACAGAGAATGGGAGTTGTATGCATTGAGGAATAATTAGAGATATAGTGGGTGACTAACTACGAAATCTATATAAAATTGTCTGATTTTATATTGTTAAAAATGGTAGAAATTCACTGAGGCATTTAATGTATGCCTAATGTTGCCAGATTGCCGTTCTGTGAAGTTACTATGTTGTAATGAGGCACATAAGAATGCAGGAGGATATTGAGGCACTATAGTTGAGACATGTTGACAGTTTGGACTATAGAGATAAAGTGACTCTGGCTGGAGAAAAATGATTAAGTTTGGAGCTAGACAAATGGCTTAGCAGTTAAGATCACTGGCTGTTCTTACAGAGGACTTCGGTTCAATTCCTAGAGTTCACATGGCAGTTCATAACCATCTATAATTCTAGTCTTAGGGAATATACATATACATACATATACATACATACATACATACATACACACATACACATAAAAATAAAATAAAATTTTATGTGTTCAGGATATATATGTGGCATTGAGACCAATGGATGTGGCGTATGTGAGAATGAAGTAAAACATACCAAGGGAAATTAGCTATATTTTTACCTGGTGCAAATGGGTGGGTGGTGACATCATCCGTTGACATTAGCATGGATCATACTTTGAAATGAGAAGCTTTGAGTTCAGGTTCCTTGACTATTTTACCCCTTGCTGCAAAACTGTATCAGATCCCTTAAGACTAGAGTTATAGGTACAAAATATAGACCCACATACACATTTCTATATCATTATTTCACCCAACAGTTTTTCCATCCAAGCCATTCACTCCAGTAATGATACCTAAGTACATTCTTGGCAATTCCTGCATTAATGCTCTAACTTTTGCTATTTTATTTGGCTAGGATGCTTTCCTGTCTTTTCCTTAAAAATGCTTTTATTAACTCTAATACACTGGGCTCTTTCTGTGTGAATTCGAAGAGAATTTATTGGCTTCAACCATCATTTGACATTTTTCAATCACAAGCATGTCATTTCTAATTTATAAATGGTCTGAGGTGCAAAGTTCATTTGTACGCCAGTTGTCTGAAGTGCAGAATGAATGTTAGGCTCCAATACTAGTGTATAAAACCAATTTAATCTTAAATATGGATCACATATAGGGTCAGCTTTGATGCAAAAGTATAGAAAGCGATATTCATAAGTGATTAAATGGAAAAATAGAATTGAGTAAGAGATCATATAACAGATTTGAGATGTCAGTGCATAAAGAAATAATATTTTCATTAATTTATATAGCATTTGATACAGCATATCTTGATCATATTCACCTCCTACTCCTCCTTCCAACTTCTCAAAAATCTACCTCTCTCTTCACTTTCTGTCCTTTTTAAAATCTTCTTTGTTTTTAGAGAGATGGTCTCTGAACACAACCCTGGCTGTTATGGAACTCACTATGTAGTCCAGGCTGGCCAGAGGTCTACCTGCCTCTGTCTCCCAAGTGCTGGGATTAAAGGCATGCACTATCAAGCTAGAACCCCCACTGACCGTTTTTTTTTTAAAGATTTATTTATTTTATTTTATGTATATGAGTACACTGTGGCAATTTTTAGGACCTCTGCTCGCTCTGGTCGGCCCCACTTGCTCAGTCCCAAAAATTTATTTAATATTATACATAAGTCTTCAGACACACCAGAAGAGGGTATTAGATCTTGTTACAGGTGGTTGTGAGCCACCATGTGGTTGCTGGGATTTGAACTCAGGACCTTTGGAAGAGCAGTCAGTGCTCTTAGCTGCTGAGCCATCTCTCCAGCCCCCCACTGACCTTTTAACAGGCTATCTTGCAGCAGGTGCCTGGGTCCTCTGGCTCTTAAGAGCTTCCTGCCCCCTCTTCTGCTCTGTGCTGTCAGCCTTAAGTGTAGAACTTGTGTTGCAAATGTATGAATTAATTAGGTCTGGGCATCCCATGGTCAATTGTGTTCTGCATTTGACCAGCTGTGGATATCAATCTCCCTCTGCCACAAAAAAAGAAGCTTATTTGATAAGGAGTGAGAGAAACACTTATCTATGGCCTTAAGGATAAACGTTTAGAATGCAGTTAGATAAACTGGCTATAAGAGGTTCTCCTCTAGGTTCCATGGCCTCACCAGGCAGTTGACTAAATTTATAGCACTGAGCATAAATTCCATTCTTCCAATCAGGCATAACTCCAATTAGGTGACTACTGGCTACCCCTTGGATATAAGTACCACTATTTCACCTTGAAAATTATCTTGCCATTCTGGCCACTGTTTGGTTCATAGACTACTGATTGCTTTTCTCCATTGGAAGCTTGCATGGCTCCTTCTAAAACTAGGAAAGCTAGACTTTAGTGAGTGGGATTCCAGTTCAGATACAAAGTGATTCCTTCAAATCTTGTGTCTGAAGTATTTGGTGTCTTCAGCAATAGGATCTTACCTTCTTTTCTGGACGGAAATAGCATATATTGATTTGAGGTCTTTTGGACTCCTTTAAACAACTCAAAGGAATGTTTCCTTTGCCTGGTACTGGGGATTTATTAAATGGTATATGGTTTGTGGCAAGGAGCATTGTCCCCTAACTGGTATAATTAGCTATATACATATAAACACATATAATATATATTTATATGTAATTTCAATTAGCTATAAAGAAATTCTTATGGCTACTACAAACATTTTGTAATGGTTTGTATATACTCAGCCTAGAGAGTGGCACTATTAGGTGGCCCTTTTGGAGTAGGCATGGCACTGTGGGTATGGGCTTTAAGACCCTTATCCTAGCTGCCTAGAAGTCAATATTCTGCTAGTAGCCTTCAGATGAAGATGTAGAACTCTCAGCTCCTCCTGCACCATGCCTGCCTAGATGCTGCCATGCTTCCACCTTGATGATTGGACTGAATCTCTGAACCTGTAAGCCAGCCCCAATTAAATGTTGTCCTTATAAGAGTTTCCTTGGCCATGGTGTCTGTTCACAGCAGTAAGACCCTAAGTCATATTATCGGTGTTCTTTTAATCCCTTCCCCTTCCCTCTGCATCTCATTCCTCTTCCCTCCCTGGGTAAGTTTTTCCCATGTTTCCCCATTTCCCCTTTCATAGCATCTCTGTATTACTAGTCTCCTCTCCTGTGCTCTCCCACCACACCATAGTTTCCAGGTATCTGTTGTTAGCCACAATGAAGAGAAAACATGTGGCATTTGTCTTTCTAGATTTGTGTTACCTCACTCATTTTTTAAGTTTGATCCATTTACTTGTAAATTTAACAGTTTATAGCTAAATAGTATCCTTTTGTTAACATACAGAGAGATACATACTTACAGACAGACAGACACATGCATTATCTATTCTTCTATTGAAAGACATTTATTTTATTTCCATTTCCTAACTGTTGTAAATAGAGAAGCAATGAATGGGGCTGAGCAAGTGTCTGATATCTGTGGTGTATGATGTCAAATCCTCGGGCCATATGCCAAGTAGTAGTTCATATGGTATATTTGCGGTTAGATATTTTCAGAGTTTTCCACACACATTCTCAGAGTAGCTGCTCCAGTTTGCAATCTCACCAACAGTGAATTACACTTCCCCTTTTCTCACATCCACACCAGGAGTTGGTGCCAGTCGTGTTCTTGATCTTAACCATTATGACTAGGATAATATGAAAGATGTTTTGATTTTGATTTCCCTAATTGCCAAGAATGATGAATATTTTTGAGACATTTTTAGACATTTTCATTTATCGTTTTAAGAACTCTCTATCCAGTTCTATAGCCTACTTTTTAATTAGGTTGCTTTTCTTGTCTGTCTTTTCAGTTTTTAGTATAGCCGATATATCAATCCTCCATTAAATAGGTGTATAGTCAGCAAAGAGCTATTTTGATTATATATATATATATATATATATATATATATATATATATGAACAATATCTATATATATGTGAACAATATATATATATGAACAATATCTCTATCTATCTATCTATCTATCTATCTATCTATCTATCTATCTATAAGTTTCAGGGACAGAGACTCATAGTTTGAATGTGACTTTAAAACTGATGCTGAAATTTAAGTACCATCAAGGCCCTGTTGAGAGGTGGGGCTTTTATGAAGCAATTAGATTATAGAGGTCTAGTTATTGTAAATCGAAAGCTGTTTTGAGAGTATGTTCCTTATAAAAGGAAGAGTTTGTAACTGTTCTTTCCATCTCTCCATCTGCCTTCCCTTTCTTCTGCCATCTTCCTGTTTCTCCTTTCCTCCTCCTCTCCTTTCTTTCATTCCACATTGGCTCTTCTGCCATGGATGATACACTAAGGAGGCCTGCATCACATGCTGCTTTCCTCTTCACCCTCTCAACCTCCAGAACTTGGAGATAAATTTCCGTTCATTCTTGGGTATTTTGTCACAGAAGCACATGAGCTAAAATACAGGTTTTATAGAGAAAGAAGCCGAAGCACAGAGAACCAACATTTAAAATGTAAATAAATAAAATAATTAATAAAAAGAAACGTTTGGAATGATCCTCACATGGAGGATATGATGAATAGCATAAACAAAGATGCAGAACTTGGGGAGGCACATACAGGGAATAGCACCCACTCTTACTGGCTGGTGGGCTCACAGAATACAGCACATAGGAAGAATTCTGAATACAAATGGCCTAAAATGTCAAAGAGTGATGCATGAACTTTATTCAGCAGACCCATATTGGAATGGCAAGATGAATGTGTCCTTTTGAGAATGTTAATAAAGTATCGTTGTGTAAGATGGACTGGAAAGAAGGCAGTAAAGGAGAGTCATCAAGCCAGGCTCCTCTTGATGCTACTCAGCATCCTCTTGCTTCTTAGCACCTACCTTTCTCCTCACGAGGTCAAAACTATTAATATATATATATATATATATATATATATATATATATATATATATCTCATGTTTTTGTATGTCCCCATGGTTTTCATGTCTATCACCAGATGTTCATAGGCAAAGTTAAGGTAAATAGGAATGGTTTGTATCATTTGTGCTCTACTGCCAACTTCACATTTACCTTTCCCTGGCCTATTCTCATTAGTAATAACAGCTTGCTTTGTAAACATTTACTATTTCATGTAGTTCTTACAACTACACTGTAAGAAAGAGTTCAGGATTATTTGAGAAATACAGCACATTTCTCAAATTCTTTGATACTGAGGTTGTGATCCCAATTTTCATAAGCAATTTCATAGGTCAATTGCTTTAAAACAGGGAAAAACATAGCCATTGATTTTACAATAGAGATCTCACCTGCCTATCCTCATTTGATTAAATATATGTTATATATGTGACAAGTACATATATAATTATATGTCCACTATCTTAACTACAGAAATATGCCAGTTATGGCTGCAGAAGAGCAAAGACTGCTGGGATTAGAGAAGGAAATTTTCATCGTAAGGTAATCTCCAAACATGAGCACCAGTGAGCCATTCTTTTCATCCTCCACATCCTTGTACAGTCCTTTCTACACTGACTTTTCTCTTAGTTAAAGTTTCTATTGCTAGGATAAAAATCCATGACCAAAAACAACTTGGGAAGCACAGGGTTTACTTCATCTTATAACTTATAATTCATCATCCAGATATGTCAAGGAGGAACTCAAGGCAGAAACCTGGAGGTAGAAGCTGATGTGGAGATTATGGAAGGGTGCTGCTTCCTGGTTTGCTCCTCATGGCTTGGTCAGCCTGCTTTCTTACAGCACCCATGACAGGCATCCTAAGGATGGCACCACTCACACCCCCTTCTGGCCAGCACCTTCTGCTAGGGCAGATTGCCAGCTTGTCTACTCCCCTGAAGACATCACACCCTAAAGGCATCCCAGAAGTTCTGCTGCACACAGGGAAACTGGTAAGGAACACTCCCAAAGGCCCACAGCTGCAGGGAGCCCAGTGGACTTGGTACCCATCACTCCCCAAACACTCCCCCTGAATTCTGCCGGGGCAGATCGACAGCTTGTCCACTTCCTTAAAGACAACATAGCCTGAAGGCATCCCAGGAGTTGGGAAACTAACACCATAGCCTGAAGGCATCCCAGGAGTTCCTCTGCACATAGGGCAACTCACACCACAGCCTGAAGGCATCCCAGGAGCAACTGGGCAACAGACCCCATACTCCAAAGACCTCCCCTCCCTCGATCTGCCCCAGCTACACATCAGGCAACAACTTTACTGCTCCCCTGAAGACCCCACAGTTTGAAGGCTCCACAGGAGGTCTGCTACAGCCAGAAGACCTGAAGCAACCTAGGGACACAAGAGGCAGGCTCCAGACAGAGACACCCAGACCAGCATATACCAGTGATAACCAGATGGTGAGATGCAAATGCAAGACTGTAAACAACAGAAGCCAATATACTTTGGCATCATCAGAACACAGTTCTCTCACCAAAGCAAGTCAATATACCTGAAAATCAGGAAGCTGATCTAAAATCCTATCTCATGAAGATAATAAAGTCCTTTAAAGAGGATATAAATAACTCACTGTAAGAAGTACAGGAAAACATAGGTAAACAGGTAGAAACCCTTAAAGAAGAAACAAATAGATCCCTTAAAGAAATGCAGGTAAATACAATAAAACAGGTGAAGCAATTGAACAAAGCTGTCCAAGACCAAAAGGTGGAAGTAGAAACAATAAAGAAAACACAAATAGAGGCAGTGCAAATGGAAAACCTAGGAAAGAGGTCAGGAATTACAGATGTAAGCATCATCAACAGAATACAAGAGATAGAAGAAAGAATCTCAGGTGTAGAAGATACCTTAGAAGAGATTGACACAACTGTCAAAGAAAATTCAAAACATAAAAAATTCCAACCCAAAACATCCAGGAAACCCAGGACACAATGAAAGACCAAACCTAAGAATAATAGGAATAGAGGAGAGCAAAGATTCCCAGGTCAAACAACCCAAAAATGTCTTCAACAGAATCATAGAAGAAAACTTCCCTGACCTAAAGAAAGAGATGGCCATAAATGTACAAGCAGCCTATAAACACCAAATAAACTGAACCAGAAAAAAACATCCTCTTGTCACATAATTATCAAAACACTAAATGCATAGAAGAAAGAATATTAAAAGCAGCAAGGGAAAGGGGCCAAGAAACAGACCAAGGCAGACCTACCAGAATTACACCAGACTTCTCAACAGAGACACTAAAAGTCAGAAGATCATGAACAGAAGTCATGCAGACTCTATGAGAACACAAATGCCAGCCTAGACCATTTGCCCAGTAAAACTCTCAGTCAACATAAATGGAGAAACAAAAATATTCCAAGGAACACTCCTCCATTGCTGGTGGGATTGCAAGCTTGTACAACCACTCTGGAAATCAGTCTGGTGGTTCCTCAGAAAATTGGACATAGTACTACCAG
>NC_034613.1:839943-841371 GCF_900095145.1 Mus pahari | reverse complement strand
CAACTACAAAACCAAACATAACAGGAACTAACAATCATGTCTTTACTATCCCTCAATATTAATGGACTCAACTTACCTATAAAAAGAGATAAGCTAACAGACTGGATAAGCAAAAGGATCCAACATTTTGCAGCATACAAGAAACACACTTCAATAACAAAGACACATACTATCTCAGAGTAAAAGGCTGGAAAAAAGTCTTACAAGCAAATAGTCCTAAGAAACAAGCTGGAGTTACGATCCTAATATCCAATAAAACAGACTTTAAACCAAAACTTATCAAGTGAGATGAAAAAGGACCCTACATATTCATCAAAGAATCCACCCAGAGAAAGTCTCACTTCTGAACATCTACACCCCAAATGCAAGGGCACGCACATTCATAAAAGAAACTTCACTAAAGCTCAAAACACACATAGAACATCACACAATAATAGTGGGAGACTTCAACACCCCACTCTTACTAATGGACAGGTCATTGAAGCAGAAACTAAACAAAGACACAGTGAAACTAAATGGATTTTAAAGATATCTACAGAACATTTCACCCTAAAACAAAAGGATATACCTTCTTTCTCAGCAACACATGGTACCTTCTCCAAAATTCACCATATAATTAGTCACAAATCAGGCCTCAACCAATACCAGAAGATTGAAATAATCCCATGCATCCTATTAGATCACCACAAACAAAGGCTTGTCTTTAATAACAACAAAAACGACAGAAAGCACACATACCCATGGAAGCTGAAAAATGCTCTACTCAACGATAACTTGGTCAGGGAAGAAAAAAAGAAATAAAGACTTTTTAGAGTTTAATGAAATGAAGCCACAACATACTCAAACTTATGGGACACAATGAAAGCAGTCCTAAGAGGAAAACTCATAGCTCTGAGTGCTTCCAAAAAGAATCTGGAGAGAGCATGCTTGACAGCACACCTGAAAGCTCTATAAACAAAAAGAAGCAAATACAACCAAGAGGAGTAGATATCAGGAAATAATTAAACTCAGGACTGAAATCAACCAAGTAGAAACTAAAAGAACTATACAAAGAATCAACAAAACCAGGAGCTAGTTCTTTGAGAAAGTCAACAAGATAGATAAACCCATCAGGGAAATGCAAATCAAAACAACCCTAAGATTCCATCTCACACCAGTCAGAATGGCTAAGATTAGAAATTCAGGTGACCGCAGATGCTGGCGAGATTGTGGTGAAAGAGGAACACTCCTCCATTGCTGGTGGGATTGCAAGATTGTACAACCACTCTGGAAATCAGTCTGGCGGTTCCTCAGAAAATTGGACATAAGTACTACCGGAGGATCCAGCAATACCACTTCTGGGCATATACTCAGAAGATCTTCCAACTGGTAATAAGGATACATGCTCCACTATGTTCATAGCAGCCTTATTTATAATAGCCAGAAGCT
>NC_034613.1:811297-839339 GCF_900095145.1 Mus pahari | reverse complement strand
AGAAGATGGCCTAATCAGCCATCATTGGGAAGAGAGGCCCCTTGGTCTTGTAAACTTTATATGACCCAGCACAGGGGAAGGCCAGGGCCAAGTAGTGGAAGTGGGTGGTTAGGGGAGCAGGGGTGGGGGTGGGGTATAGGGAACTTTTGGGATAGCATTTAAAATGTAAATAAAGAAAATAATAATAAATTAATTAAAAATAAACCATCTATCTGAAAAAAAATCCATTAAAATAATCCACAATATAAACAAACTCAAAGAAAAAAATTACATGATCATCTCCTTAAATGCTGAAAAAGCATTTGACAAAGTACAACACACCTTCATTTTAAAAGTATTGGAGATATAAGAAATTCAAGCCCATACCTAAGCATAATAAAAGCAATTTACTGCAAACCGACAGCCAATATCAAATTAAATTGAGAGATATTGAAGCAATCCCACTAAAATAAGGGACAACACATGGATGCCCACTGTCCCCATATCTAGTCAATATAGTACTCAAAGTTCTAGCTAGAGAAATAAGACAACAAAAGGAGATTAAAAGGATACAAATTGGCAAAGAAGAAGTTATGGTATCACTATTTGCAGATGATATGATAGTATACATAAGGGACCCCAAAAATTCCACCAGAGAACTTCTCCAGCTGATAAACAACTTCAGCAAAGTGGCTGGATATAAAATTAACTCAAATAAATCAGTAGCCTTCCTTTGTACAAATGAAAAACAGGCTGAGAAAGAAATTAAGGAAACAACTGCCTTCACAATAGCCACAAATAATATAAAATATCTTTGGGTAATTCTAACCAAACAAGTGAAAGACCTGTATGATAATAACTTCAAGTCTCTCAAGAAAGACATCAAAGAAGAGCTCAGAAGATGGAAAGATCTTCCACGCTCTTGGATTGGCAGAATTAACATAGTAAAAATGGCCATCCCACCAAAGGCAATCTACAGATTCAATGCAATCCACCATAAAAATCCCTACACAATTCTTCAAAGACATGGAAAGAGGAATTCTCAAATTCATCCAGAAAAGCAAACAACCCAGAATAGCGAAAACAATTTCTAACAATAAAAGAACTGGGGGAATCACTATTCCTGACCTCAAGCTTTACTACAGAGCAAATGTGATTTAAAACTCCATGGTATTGGTATAGAGACAGACATGTTGTTCAATGGAATAGAACTGAAGACCCAGAAATAAAACCACACACTTATGCACACTTGATATTTAACAAAGAAACCAAAAATATACAATGGAAAAAAATGAAGCATCTTCAATAAATGGTGCTGAACTAACTGGCTGTCTGTATGTAGAAAAATGAAAATATACCCATATTTGTCACCTTGCACAAACCTCAAGTCCAAGTGGATCAAGCACCTGAATGTAAAACCAGGTACAGTGAATCTAATTGTCTTAGTCAGGATTTCTATTCCTGCACAAACATCATGACCAAGAAGCAAGTTGGGGAGGAAAGAGTTTATTTGGCTTACATTACCATACTGCTGTTGATCACCAAAGGATGCAGGACTGGAACTCAAGCAGGTCAGAAAGCAGGAGCTGATGTAGAAGCCATGGAGGGATGTTCTTTACTGGCTTGCTTCCCCTGGCTTGCTCAGCCTGCTCTCTTATAGAACCCAAGACTACCAGCCCAGAGATGGTCCCACCCACAAGGGACCTCTCCCCCTTGATCACTAATTGAGGAAATGCCCCACAGCTGGATCTCATGGGGGCATTTCCCCAACTAAAGCTCCTTTCTCTGTGATAACTCCAGCTGTGTCAAGTTGACACAAAGCTAGCCAAGTACACTAATAGAAGACAAATTTGGAAAGCACCTTGAACTCAGTGGCACAGGGGGGAATTTCCTGAACTGAACTCCAATGGCTTAGGCTCTAAGGGCAAGAATTGATAAATGGGACCTCATGAAACTTAAAAGCTTCTGTAAGGCAAAGGACATAGTCAATAAGACAAATCGGCAACCTACAGATTGGGAAAAAAATCTTCACTAATCCTGCTTCCAATAGAGGGTTAATATCCAAAATATATAAAGAACTCAAGAAGCTAACTAACCTCATGAATACCAATCAACCCAATGAAAAAAAAATGGGGTATAGAACTAAGCAGAGAATTCACAATGGAGGAATCTTGAATGACCCGAGAAGCACTTAAAGAAATGTTCAAAGTCCTTAGTCATCAGGAAAACACAAATCAAAATGACCTTGAGATTCTACCTCACACCAGTCAGAATGGCTAAGATCAAAAACTCAGGTGACGGCACAAGTTGGAAAGAATGTGGAGAAATAGGAACACTCCTCCATTGCTGGTGAGATTGCAAGCTGGAAATCAGTCTGGCAGTTCCTCAGAAAACTGGAAATAGATCTACCTGAAGATCCAGCAATACTACTTTTGGGAATATACCCAAAAGATGCCCCACCATATTACAGGGGTATATGTTCCACTGTGTTCATAGTGGCCTTATCTATGATAACCAGAAGCTGGAAACAACTCAAATGTCCTGCAACAGAAGAATGGATACAGAAAATGTGGTTCATCTACATGATGGAGCTATTAAGAATGAGGATGTCATGGGTTTTCCAGGCAAAGGGATGGAACTAGAAAATATCATCCTGACCCAAAATGATATGCATGGTATGTACTCAGTAATAAGTGGATATTAGCCAAAAAGTACAGAATTACCAGATACAAACCACAGAACTCAAGAAGGCTAACAAGTGGAAGGGCTCAAGTGAGGATGCTTCAATCCCACTGGGGAGGGAGAAGAAAGCAATCATAGGAGGCAGAGGGAGGGAGGACCTGGATGGGAGACCATAGAGGGAGGGGAAGAGGAGAACATGATCAGATATTGGGGGGAGGGGCAGGACTGAAGCCCTGAGGGCCAGCAGAAAGAACGGAAACAGGCAACCTCAGGAAATAGGAGGTGGTGGTGGGGGACCCTCTAGAATGTACCAGATAACTGGGAGGTAAGAGATTCTCACATCTCAAAGGGAGGGGACCTGAGATAAAAAGTCCTACAGTGCAGAGAGGAACCTTGTAGAGTCTACCTCCAGTATGAACCAACACACCTATGGTCACTTGATCTTTGACAAAGGAGCTAAAACCATCCAGTGGAAAAAAGACAGCATTTTCAACAAATTGTGCTGGCACAACTGGGGGTCATCATGTAGAAGAATGTGAATCGATCCATTCTTATCTCCTTGTACAAAGCTCAAGTCTAAGTGGATCAAAGACCTCCACATAAAACCAGAGACACTGAAACTTATGGAGGTAAAAGTGGGGAAGAGCTTCAAAGATACAGGCACAGGGGAAAGATTCCTGAACAGAACGGCAATGGCTTGTGCTGTAAAATCAAGAATTGACAAAGGGGACCTATTAAAATTGCAAAGCTTCTATAAGGCAAAGGACACTGTCAATAAGACAAAAAGGCCACCAACAGATTGGGAAAAGATCTTTACCAAACCTAAATCTGATAGGGTACTAATATACAATATATATAAAGAAATAAAGAAGTTAGATTCCAGAAAACCAAATAGCCCTATTAAAAAAATTGGGTACAAGATGTTCCTATGGGCCGTGCTTGAAAATGCATGACTATGCATCTCTAGATAGCATCAGTCTTCTAAAACCAAAGTGAGTCTAAAGAGGTCAGGAAGATAAAAGGGGATATAGTAGGAAGCATCTAGGGGGAGTGGAGAGGAAATTTGAAAAAAATATACATATGTATATATGTATATATATAACATTTAATATATTATAATATATAATTATATAAATATGTTATGATACATTGATGTAATTATATATTTTATATATTAATATGACACATTAAAATATTGATATTAAAAAAATGGGGTACAGAGCTAAACAAAGAATTCTCAACTGAGGGATACTGAATGGCTGAGAAGCACATGAAAAAATGTTCAACATCCTTAGTCATCAGGGAAATGCAAATCAAAACAACCCTGAGATTCCACCTCACACCAGTCAGAATGGCTAAGATCAAAAATTCAGGTGACAGCAGATGCTGGCAAGGATGTAGAGAAAGAGGAACACTCCTCCATTGTTGGGATTGCAAGCTTATACAACCACTCTGGAAATCAGTCTGGTGGTTCCTCAGAAAATTGGACAGTACTACTGGAAGATCCAGCAATACCTCTCCTGGGCATATACCCAGAAGATGTCCCAACTTGTAATAAGGACACATGCTCCATTATGTTCATAGCAGCTTTATTTATAATAGCCAGAAGCTGGAAAGAACCCAGATGTCCCTCAACATAGGAATGGATACAGAAAATGTGGCACATTTTACACAATGGAGTACTACTCAGCTATTAAAAACAATGAATTCATGAAATTCTTAGGCAAATGGATGCATCTGGAGGATATAATCTTGAATGAGGTAACCCAATCACAAAAGAACACACATGATATGCACTCAATGATAAGCGGATATTAGCCCAGAAATGTAAACTACACAAGACACAATTTGCAAAACACATGAAACTCAAGAAGAAGGAAGACCAAAGTGTGGATACTTTGTTCTTTCTTAGAATGGGGAAAAATACCCATGGAAGGAGTTACAGAGACAAAGTTCAGAGCTGAGATGGAAGGACCATCCAGAGTTTGCCACACCTGGAATCTATCCCATAAACAACCACCAAACCCAGACACTATTGCGTATAACAATAAGATTTTGCTGACAGGACCCTGATATAGCTGTATCCTGTGAGGCTATGCCAGTGCCTGGCAAATACAGAAGTGGATGCTCACAGTCATCTATTTGATGGAACACAGGGTCTCCAATGAAGGAGCTAGAGAAAGTACCCAAGGAGCTAAAGGGGTCTGCAACCCTATAGGAGGAACAACAATATGAACTAACCAGTACCCCAAGAGCTCTTGTCTCTAGCTNCATATGTAGCAAAGGATGGCCTAGTCAGCCATCAATGGGAGGAAAGGCCCTTGGTCTTGCGAAGATTCTATGCCCCAGTATAGCAGAATGCCAGGGCCAGGAATTGGGAGTGGGGAGTTGGGGAGCAGGGGGAGGGGGGAAGGTATAGGGGATTTCTGGAGAAGAAACTAGGAAAGGGGATAGCATTTTAAATGTAAATGAATAAAACATCTAAAAAAAGAGTCAGATGCAAATATGTATACCCAACCAATGAACAGAAGCTGGTGACCCCTGTAGTTGAACTAGGGGAAAACTGGAAGAAGCTGAGGAGGAGGGCGACCCTATAGGAAGAGCAGCAGTCTCAACTAACCTGGATCCAGGGGATCTCTCAGATACTGAGCCACCAACCACGCAGCATGCACCAGCTGGTATGAGGCCCCCAACACACATATAGCAAAGGACTGCCTGGTCTGGACTCAGTCAGAGATGATGGACCTAACCCTTGAGAGACTTGGGACCCCAGGTTGTAGGGAGGTCTGCTGGGATGGGGTAGGGGACATCCTCTTGGAGAAGTTGGGGAGGAGATGCGGGATATGTAATAATAGTTGGAGGGTGGACTGGGATGGGGATAAAGTTTGAACTGCAAAAAAAAGATTAAAGAAGAAAATTTTAAAAAAAGAAAACAAAAACAAAAACAAAAAAGAAGAAAGAAAAAGAAAAAAGCAAGAAAGTGTACACCACTGGCCAATTTGGTGGGGGTATTTTCTCAATTGAAGTCCCTTCTTCAAAAAAGACGTTAAACTCTGTCAGATCAACATAAAATTAGCCAGTTACAGCTTTTCAACTGCCTGCCTCAAGACTCATTTTGAGCAATGGAAGTATTAGGAAATTATCCCTTTTAACTTCTGAAATAGTGCCTCAAAAATATGAAATCTTGCTTTTACTATATAAGGAAAATCTTTAAACAGATATTCTGTTGTGAAAAATTCAAGTAGTCATGTGAAAAGGCACACACATGGGGAATCCAAGCCCATAGCCAATGTTCCCAGCAAATAGCTAGCCACGTGAGTGGGATTATTTGAACCATTGTAGCTATCCCACCTCAACAAATACTAAGCCAATGAATAGAATTATGTGAAAGAGTAATGTTTGTTACAAACTATCACCTCTTAAACTAACATTGAAATGTTTCCTTACACCCAGAAAAATAACCAAAAGTAGAATGTTAGTGTCATTTTGAATCGGCATGGTTTACATTTTGTGTGCCTTTTCTTTTGTGTAATTTTATGATTGTCAACTCTTATTGTTCTAGTATGGCCAGAATCCCCTTATAATTAGAAGAAAACAAACATTCTGTAATTAAAAATGAGAGGGTTTCCAAGGCAGTTTTGATGTAGCAGTCAATAGATGTTTGAATGATCAACCTGTTGGGTACCTGCCCACAGCATCCTTTGCTGATTTTGTGTAGACTGGCCCAATTTGATATTGATAGAGTGCTTTCCTGGGTCAAATGAACAGAGTGCTCATAGAGGTTTGCTTAAAGGCATCCATAATTATTTGGATTAGCATAAAGAAAAGCAGGAAAATAAACTCAGTAAATACAGAAAACAACTAATGGAATGAAAGGTTTAGGGTCTTTGTCAACAAATAGCTGGACAATTGGAAAAATGGTTGAAATTTTGCTATTGGAAGAAAAATCCAGCATGAAGATAATTAACCTTCTAATAGAATTCTTGCTTCCCTTAGTATTTACCCTCCTTTTTCTGAATTTATTTGAATGTTAAAAATTGTTTATGTAAAGCAGGTAAATTTCAGCTTCCCAAATAAACACGGGAAAATGGCTGCTAATCTGTTATTGCCATTCTCTTTTTCTCTTGGTGAGAAGACAAACCAGTTGATATACAGAAAGTTTATAACATCAACCCCATGAAGAAGGGGAATTGAAAAGGCACCACAGAAACAACAGGGTTGGAGATTGCTGTATCAGTTTAAAAAAGACAAGAGTTCAATTTATTTCTTTGGCTACAGAGCAATGTTCAAAAATTTCTTCCTCTATTATTTATTCAATTAGCAAGTGACAATTTGTTGCTTTTAGGTCAAAGGACTTAGTCACATTCAGTCAGCCAGCAATCTTGGTGACCTCACAGTATGTAAATGTAATATAAACAGAAAATATAAATATAACTTTCACAAATATTTAGAATAGAAATATTTGTCTTAACAGTATGTAAATGCATTTTCTTGCTAACCTGCAAATTAGAAGTAAGCCATGGAAAAGCCAAGTTCAACATTTAAAGTATGAGTGAAGCCTTACCAAATAGTGGGGTGGGAAAAGAAATGCTTTCATAATTTCAAGACTGATAATCAGTACTCTGTGGTTTTGGAGAAACATTGGGAAACCATAGTTGTTAAAAGGTACAGTGGGAGAAACACACAAAAGGATATCCTTAGTAAGATTTTATCTCATATGTTCAAGATGTGGATGTTGAACTTTTCACAAACTCTCAACAGCAAAAGCTACTGAACTCTACTTTTCACTCAATCAAATGAGATTTGAAACAGTCTTTATCTTTCTATCTATCTATCTATCTATCTATCTATCTATCTATCTATCTATCTATCTATTTATTTTGGTTTGGACTAGAATTATACAAATGAAGTTAATATGCAGATATGCTTCTATCTGGGCACATAGGTTTGTGGAAACATAAAACTTTGTTGCAGTGACATCTGGAAAGGCTGGCAAGGAGATAGATGGCTGAGAGGTAAGTGATCTTGGAGAAAATGTATGTTTAGTAATCAATGATGAAGATTTTAAAAACATGGCCAATTCCAGAAGAGTTACTTCAGGAGTTTGGTACTCAGGAAGGGCTTTGTTCTAAGTGATCCTTTGCACATGCAATAACTGAAGAATCTACAGTTCAAACTGAAAAGAAAGGATCAAATTGATGAAGTCACTAGAAGAACTGAAAGAAAAAGTTCTAGCTTAAAGGAAAAGTAGTATTCATTTCCAAACATTTCTTGAGTTCTCCTTCTAGGTCATGCTCTATTACAGGAGCAGGAGGAGAGCAGTGAATGAAATAAAGTCTCTGATCAACTCACATTACAATCCAAAATTGCTCTAATATAAAGAAACAAATAAGGACAAAACAAAAAAGAAAATTCTAGGCTAACATTCCTGATGAATTATTATGCAAACATCCTCAATGAAATACTTGTAAACAAAATGCAGGAATATAACAAAAAATATTATCTACAATGACCCAGTTACCTTTATCTCAGAGACATAAGAATATATATAATGTAATAAATCATAAATTGGCTTAAAGACAAAAAACACATGATTATTTCAATATATGAAGAAAAGTTATTTGATAAAAATCCACCATGCCTTTATGATAAAACTCCTAGAGAAAGTAGGACTGGAGGGAACAGTCTCAGCATAATAAAGGCTATATATGACTGACCCACAGTCAACAAAATCCTAAATGGTGAAAAACTGGAAGCAGTCCCATTAAAATCATGACTAAGGAAAGGCTGCTACTATTTCTGCTTCTTTTCAATATAGACCTTGAAGCACTAGATAGAGCAATAAGATAAGAGAAGGAAACAAATGGGTTTCAAATAGGAAAAGAAGAGGTAAAATTTTCACCATTTTAATGGTAAATTCCCTTCTAAAAATTGTTTGTCATTTCTATCATTCTACTACATATAGTTAGAAAATATGAAGCTCATGCAATATTTTACATAGAAATTTGTCAAACATCTTAAATTACTTCTATTCAATTCTACCTTCAGTGGAAAAAAATTCAACCCAGTTTTTTGCTGTTTCACAACAATGATGGCCCTGTCTCTAGGTTCCAATCTGATATTCTTCAGTTTACTTAGACTTTATCACATAGTATTTCTGTCCCATTCCTACTAGTATTCTGATCATGATCATTTAAGTAATCACTAAGAGATTTCAGCCTTCCTCTTCCAAATGACTATTCCTGGAGAGAAGCTGTGTCTACAAACACTGGCTGATTAGAACTGCAGTGTCATATAGAGGTTGGAATGTTGCAGGTCCAGAGGTTAATTCCCTTATTCCAGGCTAACATAAGCCTTCTAAATAATTTACCCACCTCTGTGTTAGAACTAACATCCTGTGACTAATAGATACAAACATTTTGGAATCTGTTAACAGACAACTAGTTTCTACCTGACCCAAAAGTTATGGGTGCAATAACATCTGAGGCCTAAAGGAAAGCTTTCTTTACTGTAAAGCTTTCTTTGCTGTAAAGATCTCATTTGATGTTCCCATCAATGTATCTTAAAACTACCACAATAAACAGAGAAAGAGAGAGAGAACCAGACACACACACACACACACACACACACACAGAGAGAGAGAGAGAGAGAGAGAGAGAGAGAGAGAGAGAGAGAGAGAGAGAGAGATATTTGAAATGAATTGGGCTGGATCTACACCAAGTTCTACCTTGGTAGAGCTTGCCTGTCATATGCAAGCACATGTCATATGCAAGCACATGAGTTCCCTCTGCAGAGCTTGAAAATAAACAAAGAAGATTAGCTCACAATAGCAAATTCTGAAAGAGGTTCACATGAAGTTAGGCTAAAGCAACACTGCAACAATTTGAAACAACAATGAAAATAGGAAATGAGGCACTAAATGTAAACAACTCATTCTCTAAAGGTGCCTATAGAAGGAAAGGGGATTTTCCAACTTCCATAAAAGCTAAATGAGGAATATGAAGAAGTAACTCAAAAAACATCGTGTAACCTATTCCAAATAGCAGTGATGCCATAGCTGCAGGTATAGATGCCAGGTACTGCAGCCAACCTGGCAGTTCTGTCAGGCAAATGAACTATTGCAGCAGGCCTGTTGCTTAATGCCTATTATTATTTTCTAAGACCCTTGGGGTTGGGTGAACTATCTTGTTTGTATTTGACAACTAGTAAATATTGTGAGATCCTATTTTCTATAGAACTGTTCTATGGTAGGTCCATATTAAGTGGAAGACACTGCTACATAATGTCTATTATGTAGGAACGATACAGAAAGAAAAAAAAACCTAGTAAAGTCAATTTTCATTCCCCTTTGCTGCACAGGTCTGTATTATAAGAAAGATGTTTCATTGGATTTGGCAGTCAAGAGTTAGTTCCTATCCTGCCAAGATTTCCAGGGATGAATATTCTCCTGCTAGAATGAGTGGCCAGTGAGACTATAGATCACATCGTCCAAAAGTTTTAAGCTATAAAACATCCATGTTTAGTAGCGTCAGCATCAGAGTTGATACTAGTTTCTCTTTGTTCAGTACACACGCACACACACACACACACACACACACACACACACACACACACACACACACACACTTTACCTGCTGGGCAAGGTTATGCATGATCATCCTGTGGAAGTGATCAATATTTTCCCATTTTCTGCTCCTTAGTCCCAGCTCGGGATTGAATTTTCACAGTTTGAACAAGCCTGAAAGACTAGAAGTATTCTGTCTGTGCCAAGGAAATCCAGCTGCACCATGATAGACTATGAAGCTGTGAAGCATTGTTGAAAACAACAAAACCCAGCTAGAAATGAAGGCTAACAACTGAGTATAATACTACTACAGAAGCAAAGCAAGCAGCTTAAGCAAAAAATACCAAGGGAACAGACAATGAAAGACAACCAGGCTGAAAGCACAGACATGCCTGGTAGAAAGAAAAGCTGGGTGCAGAGCTAAGGATGTCATCTCCAAGGAATGGCACAATAGCTGTACACTAAGAAATATATTTCATTTGAAAGTCCAGCTCTGCACAAAACAAGCAACCAAGCAACCAATATAACCTGGAAGTGAGATATGGAATTAGAATGTGTAGTTATTTCAGTAAATTGTCTAAATGCCATTTTAATCCAAAGTTATAAAACATAAGACCAAGCTAACATGATAGAAATGTAGAATGTAAGTAGTTTTCCCGCCTTCCGTGATTACTTTGGATGGTGTTATCAAAAGATTTGGAGCTGGAAACCTCAGAGGAGAAAGAACATGGAATGTTTGCCTTTCTGGGTCTGGGTGACTTCACTCTGGGTGATCTTTTCGAATACCACCCGTTTACCTGCAAAATTCATGATGTCATTTACCTTACAGATGAATACTATTCAGTGGTGTATATGTGTCCAATTCTCATTATCCATACTTCAGTTAAAGGGCATTTAGGTTGTTTCCATTTTCTAGCTATAGTAAATAGAGCAGCAATAAACACAGTTTAGCTAGTATTTATGGAGTATGTGGTCGAGTCATTTGGGCATGTGGTGAGGAGTACTATAGCTGGATTCTATACTAGAATTACTTTTAGTTTTCTTCGAACTTGTCACGCTGTTTTCCACAGTGGTTGCACCAGCTTTGAGACTTTCTCTTTTCCCACAATCTTTGGTTGCCAGTTGTTTTCTTGATATTGGCCATTCTGGCTGGAGTAAGACAGAAATAGTTTTAATTTGCATTTCTATAAATCCTAAGGCTATTGAGATCTACTTTAGATATCTCTTAGTCATTTTTATTTGTTCTTTTGAGAAGTCTCCATTCAGATCCATGTCACATTTTAAAAGTGCATCATTTATTTTCTTGACTCTGGTTTCTTTTGAGTTCTTTCTATAGTCTAAATATTAACGCTTTATCTGATGCATAGCTTGCAAGGGTTATTTCTCACCCTGTGGACTTCCTCTTCACTCAACTGATTGTTTCATTTGCTTTGCAAATGGTTTTCAGTTCCCCACCCCTACCCCCAACTCCCGCCTAGAGCTTATTTGTCAATTGGCCTTAATTCCTGAGAAAATGGAGTTCTACTAAAAAATATCCTTTTCTTTTACTTTTTTCTTTTTTTATTACTTTTAATTTTCTTACAGTCCAGTCATTACCCCTTCCCATAGTTCCACATCCCATTCCTCCTCTTCCTGTCTCCAAGAGGATTAGTGTATGAAAATACACTGATTTTAAAAATTTGAGCTCGAACCCTGCCATCTTGTTTTTAGTCAGGTAGTTCAAAGAGACTCCCAAAGATTACTGCTACTGTCATTAGCTATCTTCCAGAATGTGAAAGTATGACTCTATTTCAGATAGCATTACAAACTTCGGACACAGGACTTGGAGAAATCCAAAGGTGATTGACCTGGAAACTTCCTTCCTGAAGATCAGCCCTCATAGTATCAGAGGTGCTGTGCAAATGTCCAGGAGGGAAAAGTCAACAATAGTCCTACCCAGGTGTGTAAATCCTTTGAACTACCACAAAGTTTGATCTGACAAGATGTCCTCAAAGATGCAATTGTGGCAGTAAGTCATCAGGGTAGTCAATAACCAGCCCAGTCAGTTGGAGGAGATGAGTGCCTGACCCTATAAGCAGAGCCAACTATGCATGGCTAGAGAGGTCACAGACCTTAGAGTGCCAGAGCCCAGCTCAGGGTGAGGGAATAATCAACTGCAGCTATTTTTCTACACCAATAAAATTTCTAACTATATTCTAAATATTTATCCTTACACTCACAGATAAGTGTATCTGTCTCCTTCATTAAATGAACTTCCTTTTTGCAGAGGATGGGGAATTTAACATAGATCTACAACTGGTCAAAATGCAGAGAATATATGTTGTACATCTATGATACACCTAAGGCTCTGAGGTAATTGCATAAGAGGGAGTGGAAAGACTGTAAGACCCAGAGAACCAGGAAATCTGCTGATAGTTTCTTCTAGAGATGAAAAACGTGCTTCTGACTAAGTAAGACCTGCATAATGACAAGACCAATTGACATGGCAGTATATAGAGAGGAAATTCCACAAGGCTGCAGCAGGAGATGAAGAGCTACAGGCAAACAATGGTTTCTGAGAAAGGGAGAATCAGTTTTCTCCAAGGACAAGCTGTTGTGTTATCCATTTCCATGTGGTCAGCCCTGAACACATGCACACACAAGGAACAGCAAATATAATCACTATGTCTCTCTCACACACACACAGACACAGACACAAACTGTAGTTAAAATATTGACCTTAAAGAGAATGGAGAAAAATTTAAATTTCAGTGAGAATAAAAGGTACTCATTGTGTACAAGAGGGGAATGATGCAATTTGATTTCTCATTTGAACCAAAAGGGAGCAGAGAGTGAGTTCAATGTGTAGTAAGAACATAGCTTTCAAACAAGTGTATCACACACAGTAAGATTACACTGTATAAATAAAGAGGAAAGAAGGACACTCGAAAAAGCTTGAGAGAATTTGTTGTTAGCAAACCTGGCTTTTCAGAAATACTGTAGAAAGATTTTTTTTCAGCAAGTATCATGTAACAACAATTCAAATCTACAGGGAAAAAAAACCCAGAAAGTAATTATGCAGCTAATTATTCATAGCTGTTAGGCTGATTTATAATATAGTTACAAAAACAATATGTATGTGATTGACTTTGTACCTATAACATTGGAAAGCAGAGAAAGAGAAGAAAGAATGCACGTAGGTTGAGGGGATGACCCCAGAAAGTTAATTGACTACACAATTTGAAACAAAATAATCAAAATGACAATTAATTAACAAAGCTATTATAGTAAACTATAAATAAGTATTTGATAGATAATCTTAATTTTCTCAGTTCTTTTAAGAGTATAATAATATGACAATTATAATATTATTATGTATATGAATATAATCTATGTATAATCTAATAAAATATACATACTGAATAGGGGTATATAGAAATATATAGCAATAAAGTTTCTATATCTTACTAAAATTAAAGTAGTAGATTCTGATATTTAAAATCTATATAGTAAACACCAGAGAAAAGAGAAACCATAGGATATGTTTATACATGCATACATATTTACATACACATGTGTACAGACACATATGTGCTAACACTAGAAATCTTCACTAAATCTAAGAAGATATTAAGAGAAGAAAAAAAGCATAGACAACAGACAATGGAATAGAAAATTTCTGAGACATACAGGAGCAAAAAGTAAAAGGAGCAAAGCAGGAGCTGGAAATACAGTTCGATTGTTAGGAGCCTATACGCTTCTTGTAACAGACCCTCTGGCAACTTTGGGTGCCTGTCTACACATGTTCATGTTCTCACTCACATGCACACATAATACATACCCAAAGAGTTTAAAATAATAAACTTTTCAGAAGTAACCAGGGAATAATATTGCATATTAATGGAGTAAAAATTGAATGAAGAAAATAGGATCATCATATTGGATTACAGACAGACCCACTAAAAGGTAACAGTTAATTTTACAATCTCAGAATGCTTTTCTTCTCCTTATTCCTAACCACAATGGCAACCATGTAACTTTATAGTGACAGTGGAATGCAGGATAGAGAATGTGTAGACTCTTAAAAAAAAGGAGTTTCTAAATGGAATGCCTATGGGAGGAGAGAGGTAAGGAAAACATCAGAATATGTGAGATGAAAGTGTGTTGAAATGTACAGGAGGTTAAGGGAGTGTCGGGATGTTGGGGGCTGGGACGTCTGCATCTGAATTAAACATGTACAGACGTGTTCCTGGTCATTATTTTCTCAGTACTGTAATTTCATAGCATTTATATTGTATGAGATAGTAGAAATCAAAAGAAGTTTCCAAATTAATCCAAAGACTTCAAGGAGTGCAAAAATGAGAATACTGGTGGAAATTGAAGTTTATGATACCCCAGTTCTATAGAAAAATATCAAACATAGCCCAGTTCCTAACCAAATAAATATAATACCTTATACTAAAGATGTACTTTCATTCTATTATTTGATATTATAACTGAATTTTCAACCTGTAATTATAAGGAGTAATAAAAATAAATGCATACAAACATAATGAGAGCTAGACTCAGATATGGTAGGTATAGAATGACTCAACTGGGAAATTAAATAATTATGAGCTCTCTGTCAAGGTCGGTCATGGAAAAATGGACAACATGCAAGAACAGATGGAAACTCTAATAATGCCCCAAAATAAATTCTAGGTGTCAAAAACACTGTAAGAGAAATGAATTCTGCCTTTGATAAGCTCACAGGAGACTGGACACAGGGAAGCAAAAATCCAGAGAGCTTGGAGGTGCATAAATAGGAACTTCAAAGCCAAGAAAGAAGCTAAAGGACAGACCTGAGGCCAGTTAGGAACAATGTAGCATATGTGGAATGGTCATTCTAGAAAGAACATAAAGACAGGAACAGAAAAAATATTTAAAGGAATAATACCCGAGAACTTGAACTTGCCAAAATTCATCAATGACACAGGCCCAGGAAACTCAAGGGACACAAAGCTGAATAACATATTCAAATGTCCCAAAGTCAAGACAAAAAGATAATTGCAAAACAAATAAGAAAGATAAAAAATGCCATACCTATGGAGAAATGAGGGTAAGAATTACATCATCCTTCCCTTCCCAATCCATGGAAGCAAAAGGAAAGGAGGGTTAAGATAGCTTAGTCCAATGAAAACATCTGTCTAATGCTACATCTTAAACCACCGATAGATCCATTTTCACTTCCTGTATATATAGATGTAGTTCTTTAGAACATGGGTCCTTGAGCGGATTCTTTATATAATAAAGTTTAAATGTGGATCAGAGATATTACTTAAAATTAAGACCCAAATGTCTCTGAGGAGTTTGTCACTAGTGGACCTGCCTTGCAAAAAAAAAAAAAAAAGTTGAAAGTTCATCAGACAATGGAGGAAAAGGATACTTTTTTTTAGAAACCCAGATTTGCATGAATGAAGAATGCTAGAGAAGGGTTCAATAAAAGTCAATCAATTTTTACCTATTTTTAAATTTTTCTTCTTTCTAGATACTCTAAGTGTTGACTGTTCAAAATAACAATAGTAACAACATATTCAATGATTGTAACTTATAAGTAAGTGACAGCTATGTTATGACAGATGAGAAGCTTGAATTGAAAAATAGGCTGTTTTAAAATACCTACTCGACCTGTCAAGAAGTGTACTATTATTTCAAAGCTGAGTTTGATTAATTATAAATTACATTAAATTAGAAATATGCAAGGATATCACTAACATTTTATCAAAATAAGGATAACTGGCATGCTAAGAAAGGAGGAAAAAATAGATCATGCAATTTATTCCACTGAAATCAAAGATGTGACTACTCGATATGTTAATCTGTAACTCTAAAGCTAGCCCTTAGAAGAAAGAGGATCCTCAGTTTGGGCTTCTTTGGAAAAAATGAATTTAGAGCAAGCCTGGGCTACGAGGTGGGTTCCTGACCAGTTTGGAATATATAATGAGACCTTGCCATATGTGTGTGTGTGTGTGTGTGTGTGTGTGTGTGTGTGTGTGTGTGTGTGTGTGTGTGTGTGTGTGTGTGTGTGTGTGTGTGTGTGTGTGTGTGTGTGTGTGTGTATGTGTGTGTGTATTACTTTTAAGTCATAGAAGCCAGACAAATCATTCTTGTTCTGGCCTAGAAGATCATCTCTACTGACTAGTTTTTGAAGAGCTGAGAGATGCTGTGCATGCCACCAGAAGAGAAAGGTAATCATCAGGCTTACCTAGTCATGAACCCTGTGAGCTATAATGAACAACTAGCTTGGTAAGGCATCCCACTGGAACACTAGTAGCACAAATGACATGGCTATAACCAACCTAGCTCTACAAGAGGATATCACATCTGGCACCATTATCTGGGCCAAGAACCTGTGACTTTGTCCCAAGCCCTAGGAGTGAAACTGATTCTATTACTATACTATTAAGATATAATGTTAAATTGACCCCGAAAGACTTCTCATTGTACCCATAGATCAGTACACCATTCAATCCTCATCAGAGAAGCTTCTTGCAGTAGATGGCAGTTAACAAAGAGGCCACAAATGGGATGTGTCAATAAGAGACTGCAGAATGTTCATCCTCAAATGGGAAGTATATATATATATATATATATATATATATATCACACCCTTTCCTCCTACGCCTCATGGATCATTGCAGAAGAACAGACAGAAATAGCACAAGAGCCAGAGGTAATAGGTGACTAAAACCATGTTGGGCAGTTGCACATATGTATGCATGACATGAGCATCCACAGACTCAATACAGACAAAATAAAGGGGAGGAATGGAGGGAGGTGGGCACAAAGTTTCACCCCCAGCTAATAGTCGATTATCAAAGAATAGCTGCTGGAAGAAGAACCAGCTTTCTTTAAGGGTATGGACACTAGAATGTTGTCCACTCCCCATTTAAAGCCACACATCCACTGTTTCTGGTGGTTAAAATTAAAAACAAACAAAAAGGGAGAGGGAAGTAAAGTTCTGTGACTAGGGAAATGGGTGTAGGACTGGAGGAAACATGAGGGAAGAGAGTGAATATGATAAAAATGTAAAGTACAGAGTTCTCAACTAATAAAAATGAGAGGAAAGGAAAAAAATCTGTGAAATTTTTTAAACGGGGTGATTAAAAAGAAACAAAAATTAAGTACAACAAACAGAGAAGACTTAACAAGCTAATTATAAACAATCTCTTTAAATGTGTGTGGTCTAAATTAAAAGAAAATTAAAAAACAGAGACTGTCCAAAGAAATTAAAACTACATTACTATACTTTTCCTAAGAATACATAAATATAAAGAACATATTAAGACTGAGAAAGATATGACATGCTATAATCAAAAGAAAGCTAAACTACTAATATTAATTTCAGAAAGCAGATATCATAGTGAAGGAATTTATCAGAGGTAAGAGTGATTATTAAATGATTACAAAAGATAATTTTCTCGAATGCTTATGCAGGTACAGAGCATCAAGATACAGGGGTAAAAACTAATATATCTACAAAGATGAATAGTTAATACATTATTAATATTAGAGACTATATTACCTTCTTTCAGTAACTGACAGATCCAATTGGTAGAATATCAATAAGGATATAGGTGAACTTAACAGCACCATTGATCAACTAGATCTACTTGTCATTTATAGAATACCCTATTACAAAACAGCAGAATGCACATTATCCTCAAATTCCATATGGTACAATACAAAGAAACACATTCTAGGCCATAGACCATATCTCAAAGTTGAAATAACTTATGAAATATACATTAAGTCTGCATTGGAATTATACTAGAAATAAATATCAGAAAGATAGTAGCAAAATGGAAATATATTTGGAGATTAACCAACATGCTTATAAAAAGAACAAGTATCAAAAGGGAAGATCTTTACACATGTACAGATGGTACTGGAATTATTGTGTTTCTTTGTGTTTTCTCCTAGAAAATGATACATATTGTCTTAGTGTTTTATTGCTATGAAGAGATACCAAGAGCAAAGCAACTCTTATAAAGGACAACATTTAATTGGGGCTGACTTGCAGCTTCAGAGGTTCAGTCCATTATCATCATTGCAGGAAGCATAGCAGCATCTAGGCAGGTATGGTGCTGGAGTTGCTGAGAGTTCTACATCTTCATCTGAAGGCAGTAGAAGGGAACTGTCTTCCACACAGGGCAGAGCTTATGCATAGGAAACCTTAAATCCCACCTATACAAGTGACACACTTCATCCAACAGGCCACACCTCCTCCAATAAGGCCATAACTCCTAATAGTGCCACTCTCTATGGCCAAGCATTCAAACACATGAGTCTATGGGGGCCATACCTATATTAACCACAGAGACGTTAAGAAGAAACTGTAATTTGAATTTTGAAATTTGAACTTCTCCATCGACTAGTGATATATAGTATAATACTCTTATAATGCTAGCCTTTCCAGGGAGCCACGAGTTCCACATAGCCAGGCAACCTGTAAATTAAATGAGCAATACTCTACAGTATATATTGCTAAACTATGCTCTTTTTTCTTCTTTAATCTTTCTATATAGTCCAGTCTTTATCCCCCTCCCAGTCTGTCCTCTGATTGTTCCATATCCCATACTTCCTCCCCCACTCATCTCCAAGAGGATGTCCCTACTCCCCTCACTCCCACCCCCCCATCCCACCAGATCTCCCCACTCCCTGGGGCCTCAAGTCTCTTGAGGGTTAGGTGCATCTTCTCTCATTGAGTCAAGACCCTGAAGTCCTCTGCTGTATATGTATTGGGGGCCTCATATCAGCTGGTGTGCTGCCTGGTTGGTGGTTCAGTGTCTGATAAATCCAGGTTAGTTGAGACTGCTGGTCTTCATATAGGGTTGCCCTCCTCCTCAGGTTCTTCTAGCTTTTCCCTAATTCAACCACAGGGGTCACCAGCTTCTGTCCATTGGTTGGGTATAAATATTTGTATCTGATTCAGCTGCTTGTTGGGCTTTTCTCTGGACAGTCATACTAGGCTCCTGTTTGTAAGTTCACCTTAGTATCAGTAATAGTGTCAGGCCTTGGGGCTTCCCCTTGAGCTGGATCCCAATTTAGGCCTGTCACTGGACCTCCTTTCCTCAGGCTCTTCTCCATTTTGACCCTGCAGTTCTTTCAGACAGGAACAATTCTGAGTCAGAGTTTTTGACTGTGGGATGGCAATCCCATCCCTCCACTTGATGCCCTGATTTTTACTGGAGGTGAACTCTACAAGGTCCCTCTCCCCACTGTAGGGCATTTTATCTAATGTCCCCCTCCCTTTGAGACCTGAGAATCTCTCACTTCCCAGGTCTCTGGTACATTCTAGAGAGTCTCCTTACCTCCTACCGCCCTAGGTTGCTGTTTCCATTCTTTATGCTGGCCCTCAGGACTTCAATCCTGCTCCCTCCAATACCTGACCTGGGTGGGAAAGGGAACAGGGAGTGGAAGAGGGGAATATAAACTATGTTCTTTGGTAGGTTAACTATATTAAATCTGTCTTACACTTAAGATAATTTAAACACTGAAATTTTACATTGAAATAGAACCTTATCATTTACATTAGCACCATAATATTAAATACTTGGTCATAAGCCAACAAAATTTGTACCTAACAGAGGAAAACTGTAAAACTCTGGACTGGGAATTTAGTTCTATGGTAGAATACTTGCCCCATATGTGTAGGGCTCTATGTTCAACCCCTAGTACTACAAAGCCAAACAAAGAAATTATAAAATTCAGATGCTAGAAATCAAAGAATATATAAATTTACAGGATGATATTCCATAATCATGAAAAGGAATACTCAGTCAATGACAACAACAAAATGTTATGGTGCCCATTCTTCCATGTTTGATTTCTGAACTCAATAAAATTTCAAAAGCAATTAAATAATAATATTAAAAAATCTTGGTAAATTATATTATGGTAGCAAAAATACCCAGAATAGACAGTATCATACCAAAGTAAAACAAAGCCAGAGGTCGCATACTGTGATTTTATGGCTTTGGGTTGGGGTTCCGGGATTTGAAAGAAGGAGATTTGAAAGGGTAATTATTGTAGGGGTCCCTGCAAACACTACAGCTAGCAGAGGAATGATCTTAAGGCAAGATGACTTAGACAGTGTGGGTTCAGACTTCTAGAGTCTGAACCAGATCGACATTATGTAAGCATGATACAACTTTGTAAAAAGTTTCCCTACGAACAGTTATCACAACAAAGTATAACTACATCAAAACTTCCTTGCAAAGTACATATCTCTTGCAAAGCACCCATGACTTCTTCCACAAGAATGGGTTCTATATTGACTGACAAACAATGCTCAGGATAAAGGTTTGGGGAGGAAGGGTCTGGAATAAGCACAACAGTAGAGTCTTTTGCAAGACACATGGGATCAGGCCGGGCGGTGGTGGCACACACCTTTAATCCCAGCACTTGGGAGGCAGAGGCAGGTGGATTTCTGAGTTCGAGGACAGCCTGGTCTACAGAGTGAGTTCCAGAACAGCCAGGGCTACACAGAGAAACTCTGTCTTAAAACGAGAGAGAGAGAGAGAGAGAAAGAGAGAGAGAGAGAGAGAGNGAGAGAGAGAGAGAGAGAGAGAGAGAGAGAGAGAGAGAGAGAGAGAGAGAGGTCATAAGAATGGGCTCTGTTGACTGAAGAGGCTGGGAGGTTCAGGAGAGGTCTGGCTCTACAGATAGCAAAAGAAGGTTGTTAACAATATCCACTCCCAGCCATCTGGGGGAAAACAGGTATAAGTCCCTTCTGTTGAAGAGAAAATCATGTGAGTTTTAACATTCCTGATTTCTCTGGTGCTATCGATGAGCATGAAGACCTCTTGCTCTTCTACAGTTCTGACTGAGATACACTGTATACATGATGAAATTTTCAAAAACATAAAACCACGTATCCTACAAAGCAATTGTTATCAAAGCAACAGGGTCAAAAAAAAAAAAAAACCCGACAGTGGAACCTTGTGATAACTAACCTACTCCTATGACAGTAACATTCATCAATTTGTGAAGGTCCTGTCCTTATGACATAATCACCCAGATATCCCACTTCTTAGTACTGTTACAGTGGAAACTAGATTTAAACATGAACTTCAAGGCATAGCAGATGGCAATTGGGTTTTTTCTCCTATTTCTCCCTTTTATTTATTTTTTAGATATTTTCTTTATTTACACTTCAAATGTTACCCCCTTTTCTCATTTCCCCTCTGAAAGTCCCCTCCCCCTGTTCCCTCCCACCTCCCCTTGCTCCCCAACCCACCCACTCCCACTTCCTGGTCCTGGCATTCCCCTACACTGGGGCATAGAGCCTTCACAGGACCAAGGGCCTCCCCTCCCATTGATGACCGACAAGGCCATCCTAACCACCAACCAAAAAGTACACATGGTGGGACTCATGGCTCCAGCTGCATATGTAGCAGAGGCAATTGGTTTTAATGAAATAAATAGCAAAATAGACTACCTTTCCCACCAGGCCTTCTGCAACTGCTGTTTCAAGGTTTGAATGTCAAGTATGAAGGGAATAAAGCTAGAAATGTTAATGTTGATTAAGTCCACAAGGGAAACAGCCGTGAAGAAGTAGGTGAAAGGTTGTTGGACTTCAGACATTATGGAGATGGAACCAAAGATTAGGTAGTAGATTTGATGTGGTGATAATAAGAGTTAGTCTTCCCTTATTACTCTCCCCTGAACTTCACTACAGAAATGAATCTACTTTATCTTTTCATTTATAAATTATTCATCGAGCAGTCAGTCTTTATTATCTTCTTTCTAGTGTGTTGAAGGCCTAGAAATTAACAACAGAGTGATGATTCATATATTCAGATGTTCTTTCCTTCAGGGATCTCGGAGTTTAAAGGCAGACATATCAAGGGATATTTCTAGAGTAGTAAGAAAAATATTTCAATGATGGAGTTAAGTCCAAGGAACTGTGGAAGTGCTGCATAGGGGCATGTGTGCTTGGCTCATTTGGAGCTTCTCTGATGAAGCTTCCTATTTACCGAGCAAGGGAAATAATAAAATTAGCTGTATAAGTACACTATGTTTTGTTTCATGGGGTTTCCTGTCGTCATACACTTTCTTGCTCGTTCAACAAACACTCCAGTGTCGACTATTTGTGTGGAACAGAGCAAATCATTCAAATGTTCTTGAAAAATGTTTCAATATTTTTCTTCATGAACAAGTTTACCACCTAGTACTGGTAATAGTATAAATACAGAAATATGTGCAATGCAAAGAAGAAATGAACACTTTAAGAGATACAAGAAGATAAGCAGAAATTTGAGTTTCCTTCTTGTATGTTTTCATTTTAGGCATATTGCCTTATGTTAAAGAGCCATAGTATCTTGAGCCTTAAAATGGGAATAAGAATGCACATAGGTATGACTGTGTTACAGAAGACCAGAAAGGAGTGCATTTTCAGTTATGTGTATGTGTAGGGAGGGAGTATGCTATTGTACATTCAGGGAAGACTAGAGGGGAAGAGCTTCTGAGAAAGGACCCTTGAGATGGTAGCAGTTACTCTTCAAAAGAAGAGTTTTCATAGAGTTCAGGTAGCTTTCCTAAATTCTGAAAGGAATCAACGATGAGTGACTGTCTACAGGCGATCCAGTGTGCAAAGGCGTTCTTCACAGGGGTGGAAGTAAATAAAATGGTTGGAGAATGCCTATGTGCTCATAGAAAGAAAATAAATGGCATGTCTGAAATTTGAAGGGGTTAAAGTAACTAGAACAATCTGTTACATTTATATCCAGCTGGAACATTAAGGCTAGAGGAGGAACTGGTTCAGTCCATAAATATTTACTGAATACTGCTTAGAAGACATGAGCTACTTTAGGGGTGAGGATGCAGATTAAGAAGTGTAACCTCTGTTCTCAGTGATCATGTGTTATCAGAAAGAAACCGTTAGATTGTAGTATAGTCTGATAGATAAGAAGTTGGTGAGAAGTATTCTACTGAACTGTACATAAGGTCTCCATGACCTCATAAGAGTGGTTGTCAGAGCTGTGGACATCTGAGTTGACACTTGAAGTTACTCAAGAAAAATAAAGTGAGGAAATGTTATTCTGGGAGTAGATAGTTTAATATTATTGCATAATTTTGAGAAATGTCTTCTTAATCATGGACTTCTATGGATATCAGTATGCATGAAAAGGACTGTCCCCAAAAATGGTGGAATGAGTTGTATAGACAGAAACTAAGAAAGTAGGCAGAGGCTACATCAGACAATTTTCGGGTACAATCATTTTGTGTGTCTTTACAACTCTTCTGTGTAGGTAATCATAGTACATGCGATCTTCTGTGAATGGCTTCTTTTACAAGGCATAAGGATTTTAATATTTATGTTGTAGTATGAATCAGAATTCCATTCTTTTATTGGAATGAATAAGTTGGAAAAAGAAGGTAATACAGGGGAGGATGGGGAGAAGGAATAATTAACACTAAGGAAAAGCAACAATTAACACTAAACAAAAGCATAGTATTTTATGTTTTCTTACCATATGTAGACACACACAGACAGAGACAAACAGTGTGTGTGTGTGTGTGTGTGTGTGTGTGTGTCTGAATGACGTTTTGATACTTGGGTTGCTAATGCTTATAAGATCCATGGATGATCTAACAAAAACCTCAGCAGTGTCAGGCATGGGAAATGTTCCTTCAAGGTATTGTTCATAGGATCCCAAGAGACTTCTAAAACAATGAGAATATTGGTTGTCTCCCAGTACTTGGAAGTAAGACTCTATTGCTGAAGGTACCACAAACTTTGGACACAGGAATTAGAAGGATAGATGTAGAAATGACCATCAGACTATGGGGTTTCTAAGTGATACATCTACAAAGCAAACCCTACACCTAAGGTTTAGGGAAAAGTCAGTGACTAAAGGTAGTGGAAGGAGCATAAGACCTTAGGTGGGAAGTCTGCTGTGAGATGGTGTTTTCTAGAGAGGACAGGGAAACTGCGGCCATGAAACCTTTTGCCTGAATAAGGCCTGCATAATGACAAGTGTTGACATGCCAGTGCAAATGGGAACAAATTTACAAGACTCCACCCTAGAGGAAAATTTACAGCCAAAAGATGGCTGGTGAGAGGGAGTTATTCAGTTTTCTGTAGGGACCAACTGATATATTACTCAATCTCAAATGGTCAGTCTTTAATACATATCATTCAAGCAACGCTAAATGGACTCAGTGGGAGTCTCTGTCTGTTTGCACACGTGTGCCTGTCTGTCTGCTATCTGTCTGTCTCTCTGTGTATAATAACAATAATTAAAGAAGAGGTCACGGATTTGCCAGGGACTGATAAAGACATGGGAGGAGTTGGAGAAGAGCTGTATAACAGTTTCCTCTGAGATTAAAATCTCCCATATTTTAGGGAAGCTCATTAAGACACAGGTTGTTAAAGAGGGGTTGAAACAACAGGATGTTCCAAGAGGAAGGGAAACATTCCATTCTGCTGGGAAGTGTCTTCAACTTGGGATGTAAACAATGGCTTCAGGAAGCCTCTGATATGACCAAATTCACTAGGCTCCTTCCTCCAGAGCACATATAAACTCTAAGTACTGTTAAGCCACTCTGGGGGCAGAGCTGCCTCCAAGAGGCTGATGAACATTATTATACCTTTACCTCATTTTACACCTGCTGCATCAGAGGTAAGAGGTAGAAGACTCAGACAATCCAGATAATCTGCCTTCTGAATGCCAAATTGTACTTAGTACTTCCCCTGCATCCTGGAAGCATACATGGTGTTTCCATGAGGGAGTGTGAAGATAGAAGCCCAGGTAGACACTGTTGAGACACAGAGTCAGCAAGTTTGCTAAGTAAGGAGGGAGTTTCCAAGGAACTGGAATTCTAGAGATTTTAATGGAAAAAGAACTTCAAGCACGGCATTCAATGCTGAAGCCACTAATCAATTTTGGAACACAAGGCATAGTCAGTGGTGGCTACGCTTTCTTTATCTTTCAGCTGTGTGTATCAGTTGTAATTTTGTATAATTATAGTGATCAAATCAATCTGAAAGTACAGTTTTATAGAGTAGGTCACCATAAATGTATACTATGTCTACTGTTACTTTATGACTTATGGAATTGTCAGTCCAGCCCCCAAAGTAGTGTTTTGGTGTTCCTAGGCAATGACTTCTCTAAGTCCCATCTAAGTTGAATTTCTTGGAGGTGCGTTTGTGTGTTTAGTTTCTCTCCTGTTGGTGTACAGCTGATCTCGCTGGCCATTGGGTTGTTGGTGCCCTTCTGGTTGACAAGTACCAGCAAAATTAGCATGAGTTAGAAAAGCTGCCCCAGCTATATGTCGACCATTGGTAAATGAGTAGTGAATCTCATTGGGTGCTACCATTAGAGAGGGTCCAGCTAAAAAAGACAGAGGTTTTATCTCAGAACCTCTGCTTACTGTCAGCCATAGGGTGAGATATGGAGATGTCCTCAACACTTGGTCATTTCCATGTCATCTGGTGTATTTCAGGGCACATTGCAGTGAGTACCCAGGGTACATGGTACAGACACCCTGCAGGGACTCTGGCCTTTTCCCTGTTTCTTAGTATGCCTCCCCCCTTAGATAAACTATCATACCCCACCCAATTTAATTTGTGGATGTGCTAAAGAAACTCCAAATCGGCATATCTTCCTGGAAATGTAATTGTTAAAGGCATGGCTAGGATTAGCTGCTATTCTCAAGGACTTGAAACTGTACATCCCGTAAACAGGACAAAACAAAAAGGGAGGGACAAACCTCTTGACTTCTCACATATCTATAAATGTCTTAGTACATGTACAGCTGTCACCTACAATAGAAAACCAAAGGGTTTTCTCCTTCTCCCAAATGTCAGCCTTTGGAGAGGTGGCAGTTTTTAAAACCAACCTGAGATGGGCAAAAATGGACACCCAGTACAGGGGAATGCCAGGGCCAGGAAGCAGGAGTGGGTGGGTTGGGGGAACAGGGTGGGGGGAGGGGGGAGGGGACTTTCAGGATAGCATTTGAAATGCAAATGAAGAAAATATCTAATAAAAAATGAAAAAGAAAAGAAAAAAAAAAGAAATGGACACCTAACCGAGTTTATATCTGCAGGCTATAAAAGAAGAGAGGGCCAGGGGGCCACACTATTTTCCGTTCAGGTTCCCACGAATGTTTGATACATCCATGATAAATGGATGCACGCAGCATTTCTTGTTGTGCTCTTGGAGCAGCTAATCCGAATGGGAAAGGGCACACTACGACAAGCTGTCTCACATTTACAGCAGTGGCTTGGTGACTGCCCTTTAGCTCTCCCACAATGGCTTAGAAGGCAACAAGCTCCTTAGAGCACATCACCATTCTGCTTGCTGTATGTCCTCAGATTCAGAGTGAAATAAGGACAGGCAAGAGAATAAAAACAGAAGTTGCTTGGGTCAAATGATTTCTCAGGCCCGACAAGTAGTAGAATGGAGGAGCCTGGAACAGCCGTTCTTAGTTCTTCCCATTCATTCATACTGCATGATTATTCTTTTCTCAAAAGAGAATCTGCCTTGAAAATCTATTCAGTATTTGGCCAGATTTTTATTCCTTTTACCACTCACACTTTGTGCCGAGGTATCATTCACCTGCTGTAGCCTCATTATTAATCCCCTCAACAATTAATTTTCTTCAAAGCAGCCAGGGAAGGGTTACTTCTGATTCTCACGTCACAGCATTTTTCTGTTTCAACCATTAAATGTCTCATTCATATCTAAAGTCAGAACCTTTCAATTGCTCACAACCACTGTATGCCCTGTTCCCTTCTTAAATCTTATAGTGCCATGTCTTATTATTTTATTCAATGTGTGCTTTCTTTCAGCTATACTGGCATTTTAACTGGTCCCTGGCCATGCTGGGCACGCCTCTGCCCCAAGGACCTTTGAGTATCTTTTATTTCTACCTGGACACAATCTACCCTATGCACTCAAATGATACATACACTTATCTTTTTTGGATTTGCTAAAGAAACTCCGAATCGGCATATCTTCCTAGAAATGTAATTGTTAAAGGATTAGCTGCTATTTCATAAACAAGACAGAACAAACACCAGAGAAATCAGTGAGATTTTTCCTGACTACTCAATTGAAAATTGCAACTACCTAAACTCTATTCGTCTCTTAACATTTTTTACTGTTCTTTTTATACTATCACCTTTTAATATACTTTACTTATTTCATTAATTTTTAATAGACTCTATTCCCCTCTACAATACAGGCCTCATGAAAGCAAGGCTGATTTTTAACTGTTGTTATCATAAATCAACAAGTAGCCTTTACACAAACCACAAGGCCTCACATTAGTAAATATTCAATAAATACATTGGATGAGTTTTCTCAGAGATGACCATGGTTCAGGAAAATGCTAGTTGGAACTCAGTTTCTTTCATTGATATAACATACAAATTGGACTGGATGATTTCTCAAGTTTCATGTATCTCTTTGGCTAAATCTAGAGATCCTGGTTAAAACCACAGGTCCCATGAGCCGGATTTCACCATCTGCTACCTTGAGACAGCTCATTTCACCTCGATGGGCTTCTCAGTTTCCTTGTGTGAAAAATAAAGAGGATAAAAATAGACTTTTGTCTCAAAGAGTTACTTTGTTTTTTTTGTTTTTTTTTTTAAGAATAATAAAATTGTTTTACTGATAACCAATGTAGCACAAAATATTCACATAGGAAAATTCATTTCCTTGAATTACATAAAAATAGTNANGATAAAATAGATTACAAATACAAAATCCATATATACAATATTTGCATGAAAATGTAGATTTTTTTCTCATTTACAAAATCAAACTTTTTTTTTATTATTATTTT